>NC_090448.1:1070514566-1070815135 GCF_031143425.1 Pleurodeles waltl
TCATTTTCTGGCTCTGCCTCCCGGGCGTGCGTCATTGTTGCCCGAAAGCATAAATACGATGCACGCCCGTTTAAGCCATTTTTTGGACGGGAACTCCTACCTTGCAAATAATTAATGCAAGACGGGTTGCCGCATCCAAAAACTGATGCACACGCTGGAATTTTGTCATCCGCGGGCTCGGGTGTCAAAGTTTAAATACGGGGCAACGTTTGCGCTGATTGTGCGTCAAAATTTTGGACGCACAATCGGCGCAGACGGAGTATAAATATGCCCCTTAATGTTAATATTATATCCCAATACTGTCCTATGAAACAGCTCACCTACCTACAGTGAAAATGTTTTTTTGGTGCCTTGTCACTGTAAGGGCATGCCTTATAGTTAACATTTACATGTTTCTTCTTTCAAATGATTGGACATTTCATTGGGGTGACTCACTAGTATGTAAAAGGAGGATTTCATTTGTCAAAAAAGATTATTTTGACTGGATGAATTTGCAATTTAAGCCTAGATAACCAGGTTACCTGTTTCCGGTCTGGTGTCATGTTTGCATTGTCACTATAGCGGTGGTACAATAGGTACTGTAGTCAACTAGTGACATTTAACTTACAGACCTCTGGTACATTTTGTACCATATGCTAGGGACTTCGAAGTAAGTCAAATGTGCCAATTAAGAGTATTGCAAATTTCAACCTGTTTTATGGGTCAGAACACAGCCACTGTGGCCTGGTTAGCAGAGTCTCATTGTGTGAAATAAAAAACAATAGTCCTAAAGAAGGGGGTGATAATACAAAAAGAGCTATATTCTTACACATAGCTTGCATGTTGTCACACGTGGGACCCGGGGAGGAATGACAGACCGGCTGTAGCCATGATCTTGAAATATTATCAAAACTTATAGGTGTGCTTCGGTGATGGATGCAGGACAATTGTCACCATTATGTTTTTGAGGCCACTAGGAAGATGTTTTTTATTATTGTATGGTCATTATTTAAGATTGTATGCCTCCGAGTTTTGATTTTGAATGCACACTAATAAAGTCAATAGGTATGGCTTCTTAATATTGAATGACAAAGGGCATCTCAATTGAATAAAACCAGATTCTGTGGGTCCCTAATGAAAATAAAATGTTGCAGTGCGTGTCAAAGTCTATGGGCCTCCATTCAACATTGTGAGTCCTCTTTATGAGGGGTTCCAATCCTTTTTTCCATCTGCCATTTTTTACGTATTTGCAGTTTGGGCCAGATTTATTAAGGTTTTGCATCACCCTTACATCATGCAAAGGGGTGCAACAGCAACACAAAACCTAAGTGAGATTTATTGATCCAAGCTAGGTCACCTTGCATGGCCTTGAATGGCTTGATAAATCTGGTGTAATGCAGGGCACTAGGCAACATCACAAAACAAAATAAAATGATGGACGGAGTGTTGAAAGTTTTCAAACACTCACCTCCAGTCACAGATCTGGGTTTAATCCATTGTTATTTTGCTTGCCACATCACCTCAGTTTGGACCAAGCAATATGCAAATCAGTCTTGACCCCATTCCCCATTCCCTGGTCAGGAAACAAGCATCCTGGGACCGGTTTCAGGGTATTACCCATTATCAAACAGGCTAGCTTGAATCCAGTGGTGCAGCGAGTAAGGGACCTACGTATGCGCATACCCTAGCCTCTTAGGGCACAAAAGGCAACATGACAAAATAAAATGATGGACGGAGTGTTGAAAGTTTTCAAACTCTCACCCCCAGTTACAGATTTGGGTTTAATCCATTGTTATTTTGCATGCCACGTCACCCCAGTTTGGACCCTGCCATATGTAAATCAGTCTTGACCCTATTTCCAGTGGGAACTGTCCAGCCCGAACTGCCAGGCCAGGTAGTCCCTGGACAGGAAGCAAGCATCCTGTGACTGGTTGCAGGGTATGACCCTTCATCAACCAGGCTAGCTTGAATCTATTGGTGCAGCAAGCAAGGGACCCATGTCTGGACATACCCTAGCCATTTAGGACACACAAGACAACATCACAAAACAAAATAAAATGATGGCTGGAGTGTTGAAACTTTTCAAACATTCACCCCCAGTCACAGATCTGGGTTTAATTCATGCTATTTTGGTTGCCACATCAACCCAGTTTAGACCCAGCCATAAGAAAATCAGCCTTGACTCTGTTCCCAATGGGAACAGTCCAGCTTGAACAGCCATGTCAGGCCCTCCCTGGATGGGAAACAAGCATCCTGGGAGTGGTTTCAGAGTATCACTCTTCATCAGCCAGGCTAGCTTGAATCCTGTGGTGCAGCGAACAAGGGACCCACGTCTAGGCATACCCTAACCACTTAGGGCACACAAGGCAACATCACAAAGCAAAATAAAATGATGGACGGATTGTTAAAACTTTTCAAATACTCTCCCCCAGTCACAGATTTGGGTTTAATCCATTGTTATGTTGCTCACCACGCCATCCTAGTTTGGACCCAGCCATATGCAAATTAGTCTTGAACCTGTTTCCCATAGAAACAGTCCAGCTCGAACTGCCATGCCAGGTGCTCCCTGGACAGGAAACAGGCCACTACCTGACATTACTCTGCCCTTAGGGAGGTGTTACATAGATGGAGGTGGGTGTTCCCACACACCCACCCATGTATTTTGGTGCATTCCCAGATTTACTACTGGTGGTAGATCTGAGAATGCGTCAAATTCCTATTCCTCCCCAGGTGAGCTGTGACAAGAAGAAATATGTATAGTCCTCCTTGTTTTTAACTTTTTCAACATGTGCTGAATTGTGCAGCACACATTGAAAGAGGAAAATGCCACTGAGGATTGTTTTTGTGTGGGAAGGTGTCCGTTCCTGCACAAAAGCAATTCTGCCTACAGCATAGGCACCCTTGCACAATGGTGCTAGGCATATGTGAAATTTAAGGTACATTGGCATAATTTATTCAAGTTCATGTAATGCAAAATTGCCCAAATCATGCCACCATGCCACTCAGTGAAATGTGCCATTTGCGTCAAAAAAGTATCTGGAATGCATGGAAAAAACTGAACGCGAGCTGCTGTTTTTCTCAGTGCTTTGTTTAAATGCATCCCTGTGGCAAAAACTGATGCGAGGATGCATCACATGCTTAAATGTAACACAAAAAGACAGACTTGCATTTGGAGAAATTTTGCTGAAATTTTACTTAATTATGTGAAAGCGAATTGTGCAAATTTTGCACAACATAATTAGCTCAAGCACTCATGTTTTTTTTCAAAAAGTCTGATCTACAACAACTGAGGTCTAGGCAGTCTGTTATTGCTCCAGTGCAGTGGTAGTGAGCAGCAGCAGGACATTTTTAATAAAAATGGCTCTGAGCTGTTCTCTCCCTTTATTAAGTTTGCCCTTTAATGTGCATGCTATGTCTGCCTAGCCTTAACACGTGCACCTTCAGGCGGTTGATGGCAATTAAATTGAAAAATAAATCTTAGGTGATTTCTCTCTCCTTACTTCATGTCACCTAATTATCTCTCTTAACCTCTCTCTATATATGCCTCCCACTATATCTTCATCCTCTCCCTCCATCTCAGCTTTCTGTACCCTACCTTCTTTACCTCACACTCTCTCAACACACTCAACATACTGAATTAACTTCATTCTACTTCATCTCCCTCCACCTCTCTCTCATGATCTTGCTCCTTTATGCCTACATCTGTATTTATTACTCTCAAGCTTCTGTATCTGAGGACTCTCCACCTCACCCTTTTCTCTGCACATCACTGTTCCTTTTTCATCTGACCTTCTTGTATCTTCCCTACTTTGCTTTTCAGACCTCATCCTTATTTTTACAGCACCTCTCGCTCTCCATGTCTCCGCTACTTTACCTCTCCCTATCTCTCTTTCAGCCCATTCTCTACATCACTCCCATGCACCTCCTTATTTCATTTCACTGTCTCCCTCATTTCTTCCTCACTACCTCACCTCCTTCTACCTGATCACTCTCTGTATCCAAACTATGAATTTACATCACCATTAGTTCACTACTGCACATCTCTAACGTCCTCCCTCTTGTTCTATCTGTTTCCTTTTCTTCAACCCTTTACATATCTTACTCTGTTCTGGGTAGCTTGATTTTGCTACCTCTAATGCTTTTTCTCTATCATCACCTCCTCTCTCTCTCCCTTTCTCTCCCTTACACAAATCTCTCTCTCTCTCTAGAACTCCTTTTCCATTTCAACTCTACCCATCCACCTCAATGATCTCTTTCAACCCCTTTCCTTATAAATCACTCCACTTCACTATTTATTCCACTCACAACTGTTCTTCTGTATAAACATCTTTTCTCTATTTCAGGTATGTTTCTCAACTTCCTCTTTTCACTCTACACCACATTACTTTTTCTCCCCTTCACCTACAAACATTTCTTTCTCCTCCACTACTATTTAACTGGCCAAATGTTCTATTCCTCTTCTTAGTTTACTCTCTTTTCATTGCATCTCTATGTTCTTACTTGAGTATCTCTGTATATTTCTATGTCTTACTGCCATCAGCTCTCTCTAATTCTCATTTTAATGCATTACCACTCTCTCCACCTTACACCTTGGAGTACAGTACTCCTCAGCCTCACTCTACATTTCTTTCTCCCTAGCTATTTCTGCAGCACACTAAACCCCCTATCTTTCTACGTCTCTATATCTTCCCTTCTGGCTAACTATTTCTAGTTACTTCTCTCCCCATCTCACAAATTATTCTACATCAATACTTATCTACCATGTCTCCCTCTCCTTCACATCTTTAGCTAAAGAGGTTCTCGTTTTGTCTCTCTCCATACCCTCTTGAGTGATTAGTTGTGCTTTAAAACTCCTAATTGATTAACTGATTGATTGAGAGAAGTGCACACGTATAAACAGGAAAGCACAGGAGAAAAATAATTAGGAGAAATGGATTTTATTTTAACCAACAGCATTGTAAAAATCCTCACAGCCGCACTTTAATTTTCACTGTTACACCAATAACACCAGCAGTGAAGGGGAGTATATTTCTGATTATAAATATTCAGGTATTCAGAACTAATGTTGCAATTTTAGAAACTATGGCCCATATTTATACTTTTCTAGCGCCGCATTTGCGTCATTTTTTTATGCAAATGTGGCGCAAACTTACAAAATTCAATTATATTTTGTAAGTTTGTGCTGCTTTACTGCATTAGAGCCATAATTGATGGTGCTAATCCAGCAACACGCCACATTAGCGCCATAAATTATGACGCTAATGTGGACATGACCACCATGGTGCACAGTATTGTAATATAAGGCGCACACATGGTGTCGTTAAGGGGACACAAAGGGGCACTAGAAAAGTGGTGCATCAAGAATGATGTGCCACTTTTCCATAAATATGCCACAGAATCTAGTGGTATAAGTGAAACAGAAGAAGATCAACAGACACCAAAGAGATCCAAGAGAGCAAATGCACCCTGTGGAAGGTATTCTGCTCCTGAATGGACCTGCTATGCAGAAAATGTGCCAAACGCATCCGGTGAAAATCCTAATGAACATAGATTAGAGTTATTTGAATCTCCATGGTATGCCACATTGAGAAACAGCATTGATTGGTTAGGATTTCTGAAACTAAATTACAATCAAAGAACTTGACAAGCTCTATTTAGTGAATTCAAAAATGGAATCAATTAAAGTGACAAATTATGGACTGTATTTAAGCTGTGAAATAAAAGACAGAGATAAATAAACGTGAAAATAACAAAAATAAACAAAAATAAATACAAAGAATTATGAATTCCTGAGGGACAAGGTTGCAGTAGGAGAGTAGGGATAACACACATAGAAGGAGATGCAGTAGGGCTAGGGATTTATGAGTATAAGTTTAACAAAAAAACTTCAAGTGATTAATCAGAAAAGCTTTGCATGTTTGCATAAGTAGAAGTCAACACAGAATATTGAATCTGCCTGCTGTTAGTAGTCTATTAAAGGTCTGACTGTAGACAAATGTGTGTCCTTACCAATACCAAGGCCCATATTTATTGAACTATGGAATAGGGCAAAGCAGCAAGTCACCTTGCTGTGCTGCCCTGTGCCAAAGGGAAAGGGCACAAATGCATTGTATCAATGGGGTACTGTGCATTTCTGTCTTTTCCCCTGCACTGTCACTGTTTTAGCAGCTTAGCACCAATGCCGCCATCCTGGTGCAGGGTTCCTGCGTTGTATGCAGGATTGTTTTGTGCAGGAAGGGGCGCCGTCCTGCACATAAAACAATCCTGGGAGTCTTTTTCTTCTTTCTAAATGAGAAAACACCCATAGAAAGAGGAAAACGGGGAGAAACAGGGAGACATCGATATTCCTCCTTGTTGCATCTCCCTAGGATGGTGGGCATAAGATTTTGGCACATCCCCAGGTTTACAGGTGTCAAAATTCATGGGTGTTGTGTCGAATGCCCCCCTAACACATAGTAAGGCAATGCTGCAATGTGCACTGCCTTACTTTACGCCATATCTATGAGGCCATTCAAAATCATGCAAAGTGGCTTTGGGTGGCCTCATAGATATGATTTAAAGGTTTGTGCTGCCATTAAATCACTATAAGTGATGCAACTATGGGTCAAGGGTCTCGTAAATATGCCCCTAAGTTTAGAGTAGTAATTGTTGTCACACTAATAGTTGTTATATTAGCTATTACAGTCCTTTTAGTTGGAATGCATTTAGCACCAGAAATAGAAGCACGTAGGTCTACCCCTGCACCAACAGCACCTTCACACACAGTAGATGAGAAGAAATTAAAGCCTTCATTTGTAGGTTATTCGAAAGAAGAGATTTCAACCCATGTTTTTTTCTAGATTAGCTCAGGAATACACTCATGCCTAAGAAATTAAGGATTGCTTGGTTTGTGCAAACTTACCTTCTTTGGCTGTAGAAGTAATATACCACCATAGACCATTGTCCTAAGGAAACACATACAGTATTTGATTAGTTTGATCTATATGCGCGAGTGTTTTGAATATTACTTTTCCACTTATGATAGGGCTCTTTCTAAAGTTCTCCTTCAGAAAAGAATGAATCCTGATCCACAAATTAAAGATATAGAAATTGGATGGTATTTCACCCACAGTCATAGACATTGTTAAGGTATGTGATAAGAGCCTTACCTATTTGATGAGACCATTTGAGAAGACATTCATATTAACATTAGAAGAAGGCAGAGCTCACAGTTTCTGTAGTAAAAATAAAGAAGCAGCTGTGTTAAGAAATATTTGGAAGTAAGAAGAAAATGAATATACAAAGAAAATGGTTTATCCACAATTGAATTAGCTAGAAGACAAAAAGGGAAATTGCAAGTTTTACAAAAGGCGTAGCCAGGTTAGATAAAGACATATTGAGATTAGTATTTGTGAACACACTTTTGATGTTTTCGGAGTACCCGCTCAAATATTAATGGTGAAAGAGAAAGTTACTAGAGTTTAATTTGTGTGTGGACAAGATGCCTATTTCTATTTGCCAGCTGATTGGGGAAGTTTGCTATTTCACTTTACTGTTTCCTGAGATGTATCTTTTAAGTAGTATACGCGCTTTAACAATAACATCACCTCATTGACATCCATGTAACACAAATGATGTGGAGTAGTTTTAAACAATGAGAACATTAGAAAACTATTAATAGCAATAGATATGCTACCTACTAGTACATCTGGTGCCTTGCTAGCAGTTAAAACAGAATTTGTGGTTATTAGGTCAATGGTCTTGCAAGATCAATTAACTTTAGCTATTTTGGTAGAAGAGAAAGAGAGTATGCAAAATGCCAAAAGCTCAACATTGCTGTTTAAATATATCTGATGAGAGTAGAAAGATAGACAAATTTGTAAAAATATTTCTGATCTGAGACCTAAATTAGAACCTCTAGAACCCCCCAGTGCACTAGGGAGGATAGGTAAAGAAATTTCATCCATTGGCAAATGGTTTGCAACAGGAGGACTTTTAGGGTTATGTTGAGACATAGATTAATCATTGGTATTTGCTTGAAACCTTTATATGCTTTATATAAAGGTTTTAGATGCTATTTGACCGCAAAGAAAGAAGGAGCCAATTCAAAGGCGAGTTAGAAATGGAATAAAGAATAGAGGGTATAAGAAGTTGAAGATAAATTATAACCCTTTGAAAATAAGTGACAACTGAAAATCAAAATGAGAGTGGACTCTAAAGATTCATTTGTGAAGCAATTGTAATGGTTTTTCAAACTTCACAGGAATAAATTGCTGCAGTGAATTCAGGGGAAGAAATTTCCGGAAAACAAGAACACAACATTGTAACTCACCTAGGACAAATGTCAGAAAGTATAATATGTTCTGATGAGAAAATGGGGCATTTGCCTATTACTATTAGTTGCTGATATTCTTTTGGTTAATAAAGAAGATGAAAGAAAATAATTAGCAAAATAGAATTTGTATGTTTATTGTAGTGTGTGTTCCTAGAGTAGAGCGTAATTTTCTTCCCTCACATTCTGCCCATGTACTTGTTTCTTATCTTCTACAGAAGTTATTTAGCCTAATGTTATATGTCTGCTAATGTATGACTGTGAATAAATTCCAGCCTGATTTGCAAAGGCTTCATGCTTGTGCATTGGTCTCTCTCATATCAGAAATCGTCACTAGGTTTCTGCCTTAATACCGAAATTTATTTAGAGTAGGGAGTTTTCATTATGTAACATGCCTGTTGTATTATTATAATTTAGACTGTGATCTTAACAAACATTTGTCCTTTTTTATAACCAAATAACGATTAATAAATTGGATTAACTTTTAATGCTGAAATCTAAGGATGAATGCTTAATAAATAGATGAAAAACTAAACGATGTAAAAACAAAGCCCTTTTAATGCACACTAACTCTATTAACTGAAGTCTTTAGTGATTCATTCTTATGTAAATGTTTGCTCCTCATTTCTCTTAGTTGACCAACAAAGGTCCATACGACTAGTGGCACAGGTTATTTAATGATGAATGATTATACTTGAAAACTGAGATAGAGAAAATCCCTCTCCCTCACCATCATTTGCATTTCAGATCTCTGAAGAAGCAGATCAAGTGTACAGTCCCAGGTCCGCAGCCCTCTGGAACTTGCAATGGATTCTAGACACCAGGAATAATTTTTTTGTCATGTGAACATTTTTAAATCATAAGGCTTGACTCACACTGGTCTCTGATGACACACTACATTTCAACCTCCTAGAGGTACATTCTGAGGTTGATGCCCCTATTACTCTCTTCTTTAGAGGACCTTCAGTGCTCATTGGACAGCAGGGATCATTATTTGATAAACAGAACCATAGAAACAAAGTGGAAATTAAATCATCCTGGCGCAAGGTGTGGCTCTGCCTGGTGTTTTCCTGCCATCAGAATGTCAGCTCCCTGTGGGCTGCAATGGAGCTATTATTAATTGATCTACACACTCTCACCAGTCTGCAAGTGCTACCTGGGCAACAGAGTTGTGCGCCAGCCACTCTTTTACAAACTGGGCCTTTACCTCCCATGAAAATTTAATCTCCTGTGGGTGAGAAAGTTGGGTGTATCATCCTGTGGATAATGCCCTCTGGTCACAAATGATCACTGTTTGAAAAATAGAAACAAGTAACAGGCAGGGAACTTGGCATCATGGTACAAGGTGTCACAGTCTGGCATCTAAAGGTCATCGGAATTTCAGCTTCTGTTGAGGAGAAAATCAAGGGTGTTATCCCTGAAATGTCCCCTGAATACCAGGTACTATTGATTGGAAATTAGAAATATAGGCACCAAGTGATGAGCTGGGTAATCTTGCCATAACACTTGCCTACCTCTAGCCTCTAACCACAATCTGTTCTTCAGCTCTCTACAGATACCAGATTGGCATTGTTATTTCAGATAAAGCCCCACTCGTGGGCTGAAATAGCCAGAGATGACACATTTCCTGTACATAGTGAAGAAGACCGGGGATTTTAACCTCTGATCTCCCATCCCTGGTGACACCTGCAGTTTCAACAAGACCCCTGGTACAAATTCTGTTAAGCAAGTAATAGAAAAGGATTTGTTAGCAGGTCATCCTAGAACAAAGCAAAACTCTAACTGGCCTTGGCCAACCATCATTATTTAAGCGTCCATACAAGAGCATATCAGGTCCCTTACCTCATATCTGGTGTCCTATTGTAGCAGCAAAACACTAGCTACAAAGGAGAATTTATTATATATAACTAGCTCATTTTTTATGAGCTGGTCTATGTGCTCTAGTGTTTGCTCCACTTGAGCCCACCATCCAACTATCCCACACCTTGCTCTATCAAACCATCTGTGTGGGTGGTCGTACTGCGAGGGAAGTGAACAGAGAAAAACTGCATCCAAATGTACAGATGTTTAGCTGACAATATTGTTATTGAGATTTGCAAGTGATATGTCTGCAGCTTTTAGTCATCAGAGTCACTTAGTTTGCAGAATAAGCTATCAAACACACCCATTTTGTAAAAGTAGCTACCCATGAGAATCTAGGAAAGTGTGACATGCTGTAATCATGTAAACTCCCATTGGAATTAAGGGTGAAAATAGATAATAATCTGTTACACCCACCCTTTGATTAAAAAAACAACAACTTTGCTTTCCTGGCACTGTGAAAACCTGTTTTATTTTGTGTATGTTAGAAATGGGGTTTCTGGTTGGCTAGGGTATGCACCTAAGTCAGGCAGAACCCACCCACTTTAGTCAGGACAAGGGAGCTACACGTCCAAGATAACCCCTGCTCGCCCCCTTGGTAGCTTGGTACGAGCAGTCAGGCCTATCCCAGAGGCAATGTGTAAAGTGTTTGCACAACACAAACGACGCACGTGACGCAGTATCGTCACCGCAAAGGAAACACAACACCAAGTTATATGAAAATATATTGTATTGTACACAACACAATTATTTGACCAAACACAACATGTCAGTAATATCCTGCTACCTTAGCAGTTGTCAGAACGTTGCACATTAGTTACTTTGCAGCACCAGCAGTAGTCAATTATAACACACAGGTTACGTATTATTCTGCAACATAAGCAGTAGTCTGGAATCACATTACTAAATAAAAGCACCTGTCATAGAAACATCATAAAAGCCCATATCAGGAACATTATAAAACATATGGCAAGTCAGAAAAACATATTGGCATATTATGTCAATAAAAGGAACATTAGCATACATATATGAAATACACTATCATTAAAACAGGCAGGTTACATATAAATCATTAATGTCCATACCGCAGGAACCTAAGAAATATGTAGGTCCTCTAGAAAGTACTGCTTTCCTTGATAAAAGGCACTTCTAGTGCGACGAGGGACAAAAGAGGGACCCTGGAGCCCTGTGCACTCCCTCAGGGGCCACTTTGATGATGTGGGGGAGGTGACACGCACCCCCTCCGACTTTGTAACGGGCCCCTCCTGGGATTGCGATCTCGGGGGTCCCCCAGGCCTCCACTGGCCCCTCCACAAGCAGGGGGCACAACAATGCCCAAGAGCACAATAATGGGGCCTGGCGGCACGGGGAGCCTCCGATGAGACTTCCACCCGGCCAGCCCTTCAAGATACTAGTATTGGGCCCATCCTGAGGCCCACGATCACTGGGGGGCCACAAAGGGAGATTGGTGGTGCAGGGAGCCTCCGGCGAGGCTTCCGCCCCGCCCACGTTCACTTTCAGCACAGGACAGGCTTAGTTGGGGCCGGGGGGAACCTTCGATGAGGCTTCCTTCCCCCCGTCCAGCGTCACTGTGCACGTAGCGGTCCGTCCGTGCTGCACCTGAGGGCAGGCACCAAAGTAGGCATTTGCTTGTGCCCCAGGGGCACTCATCAGAGCACGCTTCACCCCGTGGGCATGATAGGAGTGGGCTGGCTCCTTTTCTTCCAACGTCGGTGCCCTAGGGGCACTGAAGACTGTGCGCCTCCGGCACGCTTAAATAAACAAAATCCGGGTTGTGGCGGTGATATTTTAAATCAGCACAAGTGCTTCTCAAAGCACTGAGGGCGAATTATAGATCCCAGGTCGCGTCGGTGATTCCCACGTCGGCAAAGAACTTAGGAAGCGCAGGGGGCAATAACCAAAGCAATTTACAAGCGCTGGACTCAGCATGTCCAGAGCACCCTCCGGGCACTAAACCAAGGAGAAGAAGCGCGCCTCATCCTTTTTGGATGTTTCCAGGGGTCAGGGGCCACGGCATCTTGCCCCTTGGGGACAAGAGTCCAAGAAGAAGGAGCACAGAGGGTAGGGCCCAGCAGCAGGCCAGCAAAAGGGGGGTGCAGGCAGACGGCAGTCTCTCCTAGTGACCCAGCAGGTCACAGGTCAGCACAGCAGCAGCTGTCCATGGCAGTTCCTGGGGAGTCCCTCCAGCATTCTGTGTCCAGTTCCAGGTAAGTTCCAAAATGCCACCAAATTGTGGGGAAAATTCCCCTATACTTATACTCATTTTTACAGTGTGTTACAAAGGAAGGGGAGCACCAAAGCAACCTTAATGGCCCTGGGCATTCTTTGGAAATCTTGGGGCATATTTATGAAGGGTTTGCACCATGCTTCTACCACTCAACCTGGTACATGCATGGCACATCCCACTAAGTCATGTTTTTGAAGCCATGCAAAGCCACTTAATTTTGCTTTGAGTGGCTTCAGAAATATGTAGTAAGGCAACACAGCACAAATCGTTGCATGGCCTTACTCTGCACAAGGAAGGCATTTCATGGGCATTAAGTGGGTGATTCCATGCAACTCCCATGGTTTTTAATGCATTCCTAAATTTACCAACCCTGGTAAACCTGGGAATGCTCCAAAATCCTATGCCTCCCAACCTGAAGCATAATGAAGAGAAATACCCTTATTTCTCCTAATTTTTCCTCTTTCTATGTGTACTATATTCCGCAGTACACATAGAATGAGGACAAATCCTCTCAGGATCATTTTTGTATGGGAAGTTCTCCCTTCCTACACAAAAACAATCCTACATGCAATGCTGCCTGTGTTGGAGCCAAAAGGGGTAAGGGACAGGAATAGGTCGTATTGGATAAGTATAGAGCATTTCTGCGATTTCCCTTTGATGCAGGGTGGCACAGTAAGGTGACTTGCTGTGCTACCCTGCACCACAGAGCCTACAAATCTGGGTCCTAGAATGCCATAGGCATCCGGTGAGATTTAAGTTTGTGTGACTCATGCGACTTTTTCTCATCCAAAATGCACTCCTGACAGACTATGGTTAATAGCTATTTCATCAAATTTTCGGAGCCATTCAACATTCCCATATTTCTTGTGACAGCAAACACTACTCTCAATACATTTGGCCTATGTGTATTAAGTTTTGTACATAGTTTAACACTTTAGAGGCATTCTGAGCAAAAGAATGTAGAAGGATCCAAGTCACCACACACTGTGGATTTCCTTTAGTTTATATTTCAAGTCTTGAAATGTCTCGGATTGCAGACGTTCTGTAGATACCAGATGAACACTGGCACAGATAATACAGCCATAGACCATAGAAATTCGCAACCAGTTCTCTTTAAAATTTCAATTGACATGGCATCTGTTTTGATCCTTTCCCATCCTCAAAGAGAAGCTTCCCCATTAATTGTGGGTGCCGTTATTAGTGTGTCTTGATAAATGTAGACTGTTCAACCCTTTTCAGAAATTAATAGCTTTCTAGGTGCACCCATGAGTTTCACTTATATTTCCTTACAAATAACAAGGAGGTAGACATTGCACAGAAAGGAAATACTGAATCCTCAACATGGGAAGAAGAGGATACAAATTTGAACTGAATATAGTTTGTGAAAAAAAACTTTATGAAAACAGACAATCAATTTGTTTGACAAACCTAAAAAAACAAATAGGTAAAATGAGAGGGCCATATTTATCAGAGAGCTTAAGGCAGCTTTATCAAACCAGGCAAGGCCATGTTGAGAAATCTAGAGTAACGCAAAGCAGCTCAAATCGCTGCATTGCATTAGTCTGTGATGGGAAGGAGTTCCATGGTTAGAGTGTCAGTGTTTCCACAAACTCAGCCATGAACTCTGGCACATTTCCAGATCTACCATCACTGGTAGACCTGGAAAAGTGCCAAAATTCGAAGCTTCTCCAGGTGAGGCCTAACAAAGAGAAATATCTTTATTTATCCTCAGCATTCTGCAGCACACAAAGAAAGAGGACTATGCCTCAGGGTATTGTTTTTGTACACAAAGGTGTCCCTTACTGTGCAAAGAAAATCCTGCTAACAATGTAAATATCTCTGCTTAATGGTGCGAGGGTGCCTTCATTGGTCCTAGCAGCACATTGTGCGCCAGCACTAAGAAAAACCAAAAAATACACTGTCCAATGTTAAGTAGGGCACATTCCTGTCTTTTCCATATCAGGCAGCGCAAATTAACTTGCTGCGCGGAGTGTTTTAATGATAAATATGTCTCTGCATGTTTGCTTCACTCTGTGAGCATGTATAATATAATTCTCTAAATCTCACTGAAGTTGATCTTAAAGTTCATGGCCGGTCAAGTTTTAAGGTTTATTTACTAGGGTCTTACCCTGGCATTAGCGTAGCACAAACGACCAAAGCATTGCATGGCCTAGCTAAACATAATAAAAGCCCACATGACGAGCACAAAATGGTGCAGCACTTAGAAGGAACCAGCGCATCTCTTGGGCTCTTATTTCAAAGTGGTAATTGACAGGCGTAGTAAATCCTGTTTGAAATTAAGAATATTGCAATAAAAATCACAACCCCTGAGTACTGTCCGGCAAATCAAACCCACCAATTAATATTAGGGAGAAAATGCCCAGTAAATACACGAACATGGGTATTTTGGTACGGGAAGTACCAACATCTGCATGCTGGATCCTAAAAACTGATAATAAGTGATATGTATCACAGGACATAAATACCGAACACCTAGAGGTCAGTTTCTAGAAGGTGAGAAAATTAGGAATACAGTAATGGGCAGCTCGTAAAGATAGCTGTAGTAAATTAAAGCCCTTGTGTCCACCACAAAGAAAGATGAGCATTTTTGTACATCTTTGTGGACATAATCGATATTTTGTGCAAGGGTGAACTATCAAAAATGTGTTAAAAAATTCATAAACTGTCTTGCAGCAAGTGTGTGGAAGTAATTCAGCTGCTCTAACTGCATTCCAGTCACAGAAAAATGTATTATAAGTAAAATCATTATAGACTAGAGTGTTCCTAATGTTATAAGCTAAAACTGGGTCGTGAGAGGCAGCCACACCCCCAATCCCCGTAAGTGGCTCCGATTTTTGGACCTTTGGATAGGTACCCGAAAAATCATATTTTAAAGCTACTATGCTCATTCTCATTTAGTCACGCTAACGCCTTGCAGTCAGTATTAATCATAAATGGATGCCAAACGCTAACTGTTATGGGTACCTAAAAGCAGCTCAGTTTACCGTCAATATAGAGCTGTTTCTTACCATAGAGGATACATCCTCAGTCATTCATGTGCGATGGTACTTCCGTCGCAAGATTCCTGGGAGAGTAGCTGGTTAAAACTAAGGGCCTCATTATGAGTTCGGCGGACGGGTTATCAAATGAGAAGGTTGCCACCATGCTGGCTACCTCCCCGCAGGGCTCATTACGACTTTCCCACTGGACGGGCGGGCAGAAACCAAGGTTCTGCCCATCAGCACTGCTTGAGAGTGGCAGCAGCATTGTCGCAGGCTCGTCATCGAGTTGGCTGCAATGCTGGTGTCACAGGGTGCACCAGCACCCTCTCAGCGCTAACTATCTGCACAGCAGACAGTGACCATTGTGAAGGTGCTGGACAGGGGGACCCCTGCACTGCTCATGCCATGTGCATGGGCAGTTCAGGGGCCCCTTGAACCTGTTCTCCGCCAGGTATTTTATGGAGGTGATACTGCCATGAAAAGGCTGGCAGAGAACCAGATCATAATCAACAGGGTGGTGCTGCATGCAGCGCCGCCCTGGCTGTTTCTGACCCGCACCTGCTGTCAGCCTGTCAGGATCACCGATCCTGGCCAAGATGGCAGAACCCTGGTCGTCTGACCACCAGGATTGTAATGTGACGGTCTGACCTCCACTGTGAGTCTGGCAGTCCAGTGACTGCCAGACTCGTAACGAGGCCCTAAATGTACTCAATTTGCGCATATTTTCCTCCAGTGGAAAGGAGATTCACTTTTCAGGACTTTCCACAACCTGAGATTACATTTTCAGAGCAAACAGGAGGAGGACTCAGGCTGCTCTATAACGTCAGGTCATGGATCCCTCAAGGGCTCTCCACCATATTTTAATGAACAATAGCTAAGTACAATTTTGCATTTTAGATTTTTTTCTGCTATCTACGTTTCCCATTAAATAATTATTAAAATGAGTAAAAATGTTTTTTATTGTTTTTACCATATTATTCAAATATTGTATTGTTTTGCAACTCATTAACGGAGTCACGAGATACTGCGGCTGGATTTGAAGATATGTTTTGGACTGAATATACCAAATTAATGCTGCACATCTTTCTCTCCACGTAGGTTTGTGCTAAACTTACATTAAGAACCTAAAATAATGGAACAAATTCAAAGTGCGTACATTCTTTCAAATATTGTAGAGAAACAGAACAAATGGATTATATAAACCTATATAGGATTACACTTATTGGATTTGTTAATCATAGAGTATTAAATGCGGTGTCCTACCTCAAACTCGAGTGAACTGCTTGGTCACAGCTTTCCTGCAGTGGATGGTACTTCATCTATGTATTAATACATAGTTCAAATATCCTGTATTGTTTAGTATTCATCATTTAAAATCGGTATGCACTATTTTTTTCCTTATTCTATGGAATTCACCTGTTCCATCTACTCACAGGCAAGATTCCACATTCCTTGAACAAAAGCTGAAAAGGACTGAAAATCGGTTCTAAGGAGGCAAATCAGTGATTAGAGAGTCTGATCCTACTGGCTAGAATACATTATCCCATGGATTTCTATCATTCAGACCTCTATCCACTGTATTCAAATAAAAAATCCAAAAGACCTCAAGTTTCCTTCTACAAGCATCTGAGTCAGTGCATTTAAGCAGGTAAATTTTTAACAAAATGATCCATTTAAGATCATTCTCTGTATGTTAATGTTCACTGCAATGTGAGGCAAGAGGAGCTTGGAATCTATGATTCCTAATAGCTGGTTTATGGTCACTAAATCTAGTTCTAAACTCTCTTCCTGTCTCGACCACATAACCCAAATTACAAGGACAGAAAATGCAGTAGATAACATTGCTGCTTTTACAATTGGTCATAGTTCCCAAGCTAATGTCTCTGTTGTTATATAACAGATGATCAGATACTATAGCCTGTGAACATGCATGACATTGTCCGCATCTATGGTTTCCTAGAATGGGGTTGGTTCCCATTATACTTTTCTGTATATATGTGTTTTCTGAAGGAAACCTAGCTCTAACCAATTTGTCTTTTAGATTAGAATTTCTCTTATGTGCAAACAGTGAAAGAGGAAGAGGGTCATTCCCTTCATAGTTATTCAATATGTTCCATTGTGTATTGATTATTCCTCTAATCTTGTCATTAAAATTAGAGTGCCTGATCACACATACCAACCTTTGATGTTCCTTCTTCTGTCTTCCTTCAAACGTGGTCTCTCGATTGTAGTTCTTGGCTCTCATATATGCGTCTCTAATCAGCCTTGTAGGGTATCCCCTCTCTGGGAATTTCTCTTTTAGATCATTAGGATGTTTATCATATTCAATTATATCACTACAATTCCTCCTAATCCTCAAAAACTGACTAAGTGGAATACTTTGGCATTGGCATCTCGGGTGGTAACTCTCAAAGTGTAGTAAAGTATTATGAGCTGTAGGTTTAGTGTACAAGGACACCTGAAGAAGTCCTTGGGGGCATATTTATACTCCGTTTGCGCCGAATTTGCGTCATTTTTTTCGACGCAAATTCGACGCAAAACTAACTCCATATTTATACTTTGGCGTTAGACGCGTCTAGCGCCAAAGTTCATGGAGTTAGCGTCATTTTTTTGCGTGAACACCTTCCTTGCGTTAATGATATGCAAGGTAGGCGTTCCCGTCTTAAAAAATGACTGCGATGCATATGCGTCGTATTTATACTCCCGGGCAAAAATGACGCCCGGGAGTGGGCGGGACTAAAAAACCCGCATTTGCGCCGGATTTTAGCGCCTGGGTCAGGGCAGGCGTTAAGGGACCTGTGGGCTCAGAATGAGCCCAGAGGTGCCCTCCCAAGCCCCCAGGGACACCCCCTGCCACCCTTGCCCACCCCAGGAGCACACCCAAGGATGGAGGGACCCATCCCAGGGAAGACAAGGTAAGTTGTGGTAAGTATTTTTTTAAAAAATTTTTGTGGCATAGGGGGGCCTGATTTGTGCCCCCCTACATGCCACTGTGCCCAATGACCATGCCCAGGGGACATAAGTCCCCTGGGCATGGCCATTGGGCAAGGGGGCATGACTCCTGTCTTTGCTAAGACAGGAGTCATGTTAATGGCGTCTGGGTGCCAACAAAAAATGGCGCAAATCGGGTTAAGACGATTTTTTTGCCTCAGCCTGACTTGCCCCATTTTTGGACGCCCAAACGCCATTTTTCCCTACGCCGGCGCTGCCTGGTGTACGTGTTTTTTTTTCACGCACACCAGGCAGCGCCGGTCGGCTAACGCCGGCTAACGCCATTCAATAAATACGGCGCCCGCATGGCGCTTCAGAATGGCGTTAGCCGGCGCTAATTTTTTGGGCGCAAAACTGCGTTAGCGCAGTTTTGCGTCAAAAAGTATAAATAAGGCCCTTGATCTCCATATATGAGAATATCCAAAAATTCCACCTGTTTATTACTGATATTGGGAGTAAATCTCAAATTGTCATCACTCAAATTGAGCCATTCAATGAACTCCTGCAGAACATCTCTGTCTCCTTCCCATATAAAGAAAATGTCATCTATATAACGTGCCCAATGTCTGACATTTTCAAAAAAAGGTGCAACTTCATTGTATATGAATCTGTTTTCAAATAGTCCCATAAAAATGTTAGCCACACTCAGAGCACAGGCTGCTCCCATGCTGACTCCCTCTATTTGTTTGTACGTATTTCCATCAAATTCAAAATAGTTTTCCCATAACACAATCTTTAAGCAGCTAAGGATAAAACTAATAGGCATCTTGGAGGTTGTTTCCCTAAGTGCTCCCTCTACAGCTTTATAAGCCCCATCTTGTGGAATATTGGTATATACAGCTTCAATGTCCAGGGTAACTAGTAAATGTTTATTAGGGTCAAAAAGTAGACCTTCCACCATGGAAATTATGTGTGACGTATCTTTGATGTACAATGGAAACTCTTGCACTAAGGGTTTTAATAAAGTGTCTATGTATTTAGATAAAGGCTTGGTGGCTAAACCTATAGTGGACACAGTGGGCCTTAAAGTTGGATCTTCAATCTTTTTGAGAGTCTTAGGTACTCCATATATAGTTGGAAGTTTAAAATTCCCACCTAAAAGGAAATTAAACTCACTTCTAGAAATATAACCATTTTGCATGCCTTCTACACAGAGGGCTTTAATTCCAGAAATAATCTGCATAGATGGATTGCCTCGAATCTTACAGTAGTGACCCTCCATGGCCAGCATGATTTTCATCTTATGTTTGTATCTTTCAGTGTCCATAACCACTATACCACTGCCTTTGTCACAAGGTTTAATAGGGATCAACCTATTCTGTTGAAGTTCTCTTAAAGTGGTCTGTTGTACTGATGTAAGATTAGAAGAAGTGACAAATCTAAGAACCTTGTTGATTTTGTTCATCACTACCTTTTCAAAAATAGCTACTTCAGGACCAACTAGGTCCAGACCAGGAATAAAAGTAGATTTAGGTCTAAGACCTGAAATATTTTTATCCAATTGAACATCTCTATTAGAGAAGAATTTGTTAAGCCTGATCGTACGAAAAAAGGAATGAAGATCTTTAACAAGATCAAATTTGTTAACCCTTTGACTAGCAACAAACAAAAGAACCTTCTTTAAGAGATCCATAGCAGTCTGTGACAGATTTGTCTGGGAAAATTTCCAATACTGATGTTTTCCTGTCTCTAGATACTGATGGGACTGATCCGACTGATAATAAGGCCTCCCTCTGCCCCTGTTCTGTTGTCTCGTCCGAGGGCTGTTCCTGCCTCTTCGATATTCTAAAAAAGAATTTGTGTCCTGCGTGATCTGTGATCTTGCTTCCCTCGGAAAGTCATGTCTGGGTGTGTGGTGTATTTGCATAAATTAAACATTAGATTGAGCATTTCAATAATATTTTTCTTATTAATTTATTTAGAGACTGACTTTATGGACGGAACCTCTCTTTTTGTAAATTTTAATAAGTCTTGGACAATATATTTGTGCCCTGAGGAAGGTGTGTGTCCTGCTGGCCACATTACACCGAAACGTGCGTCGGTACGTTAGTTCACTAGGAGGACTCTACAAGTTCCCGGACTGTGAATGTAATGCTCAAGATGTCTACAATCTATACAGGAAAGGAATATATAAGGAGAAAATAACCTTCAAGGAATAGTTTGAATTGGAGATGTATCCTGGTCATTGGAGGACACTGAGTTATATTTGATTTATCATATGTATAAAGGATATGATGAACAATAGTGTCTTCTCTAGTTGAACATTTGATGATATATGTATTGACTAAGCAATTTTTCTATTCTATTTATTTTTTATTGATGAATGGGTGTGGTATACTTGGGTATGAATGATGATAGAGAGAGAGTTTTCCATTTTTGTCCCTAGAGCACTCGTACATATATATAGATATCAGTGACTTATGATTAATAATAAAATTATTCTTGACATCATTTACATTAGTTTAGTTTTATATATGTGTATAATTTTCTTGCTCCAATTTTTTTTCAGGATTCTTGTTAGAACCTTTTGTCTTTAGTTTGTCCCTGTCCCGCTCCTCATCATTTATTTGGGGTACCCGTTGCTTTCTTTGGTATCATAGAAGATGTCACATTAGAAAGTACGTTAACACCTATATCAATTTTCACATCAGTAGCGCCAGCTGAGAATTTCATAGATGTATTCAATAAAGTGGTGACCAATGACTTTTATGATATTGAAAAAAAGTGCAGGAATAGAAAATCACATTTACTACAGAACATCACAGCATAAGAAAAGAAAGTTATCTGTGATCTCAGCCCCATACATCCTTGGTAATTAAAGAGGAGGATAAAGGGGGCAGTATTGTATTAATGAACAGGGAGGACTTTGCAGGAAAAAAAGATAGACAACTAATTGATACTGTGGCATATGAGAAATTAAGTAGCAACTCTGTGGGCCAAATTTCAAAATGCTTGAGGACTCTTTCACTAAATTGGGGGGTTCCATGCTTGATTACTGATTTAGAATATAGATACATATTCCATTCCAATCCCATCATTCCATGTACATACACTTTGCAGAAAATTCATAAACACATGGCATCTCCACCAGGTAGACCTATTATTTCAGGGATTAGTTAACCAGAAGAATAGATGTCACAATATATAGATACATTCTTACAGCTTTTTGTGAGCAACCTCCCATCCTACATACAAGATACCAAGGATGTCATGCAAAAACCGGAGGATTTCCAATGGTCTCATGAAATGAATAGGGTCATACTAGATATCAGTTCACTACTCACATGTATACCCAAAGCAAGAGGTTTGGAGGCAGCACTACATTTTTTGTCTTCTAGATCTACCTCATATATTGAACACACAGATATGAGCCTAGATATGATTAAGTTTATAATAAACAACAATGTTTTAATCTTCGAGGGGCAATTGTTCAGGCAAGCCCACGTAGTGTCCATGGGCTTGTGTTTTTCACCCACGTTTTCAAATCTGTCCACGGACTTATTTGAGTCAGAACATCTGTGGTATAATGGTGCTCCCCATCTCATGGAGCACATCCTGTTTTGGGGAAGGTACATAGATGATGTTCTATCTGATCTGGACTGGACCAGAACAATTGTTGTTGGAACTCTGCACTTATCTAAACACCATTGATTACAACATACAGATGACGCATGAGTACAGCAAGCATTCCATCTGTTTTTTTGCTATTGAGATCTATGCCACGGGCAGAAGGTGCAAACAAAAATATGTAGTAAACCCACTGCCTGCAGGGCACTATTACATACCACTAGTTCACACACCCCTGCACATGTGTCAGCTATTCCATACAGGGAAATGTCAAGACTAAAAAGAAACTGTAGCTAACCAGAGGTTTACCAAGCTGAACTTGTGGATCTAGTTAATAGGTTTACACAAAGGCAATATTCCAGTAAGGTTATAGTGAAGGCTTGAGATAAGATCTCAAAGAAATCGAGGGACACCCTTATAGAAAAGAAGAAACAAAGGTTGAATACCATAGGTACTAGGATCTGTTTCTGTACCACTTATGGTTCAGATAGTGACACCATTTATATGATCCTATCAAAACATTGCCACATTTTATACATGGACAAAACTTTTAAACAGATCTTACTATACAAACGGAGGAGATACATAGATAGTGGTCCTCCCTTCTAAAAAAGCCCCTGGCCCTAATGGTGTCCCTGGTGGTGCAGAGATCTTCAGATCCCCGTAAGTATGTGTCACTTAAATGTCACTGTATGTGTGCATATCCCTCCTTCTTGGAAACAAAATAGGCAATCGGTCTGGTTTTTATAAAAGGGAACCAAGCACATCCATCCTGTTACTGGCCTATTTTCTTACTAGATGCCAAAGTGAAGATAATAGGCAGATTATTGCTAAGTGTCTGATGGACTGGGCAGAGGAAGGGAAGGTTATATATGACATGCAGTATGGTTTTAAGCTGGGTAGTGGGGCGATAGATCAGAACCTCAATCTTTACCTTCTGATCTTTAAGTCCACCCTAGTGAAGGAGTCAATCCACTGTGCTTTAATGGACCTCAGCACAGCCTTTGACTCAGTTGACAGAATTAAATTATATGCTGGTGACCAAGGGGGTAGATAGAGCCCTCGTTTCTTTCTTGTTTGACCTGCTCACTGAGTTGGAAGCCTCTGTGAGATTTAGCTCAAAAGGTGAATACACTACTCACTTTCAGCTGGGGCACAGAGTCCGTCATAGCTGTTTTTAGCTCTTATGCTTTTTATTTTGTACATTAATCAGTTAGATTAATATTTGGGGTAAGGATATCTTTAGGGTTTGGAAAAGGTTGGTCCCAGCTTTGCTGTTCGCTGATGATACTGTTTTCACAGTGCATACAACTATTGGTTCACAACCTTTGATTGATTGCTTTGTCAACTTTATGGGAAACTTAGGCCTAAAAACTAACCTGTCTGAAACATATACAATGTGCTGGGGCCAAAAATGTTGTCTTGGATCAGCCTATTAGCAATAAAGATACGTTAATCTATTTAGGTATTAGGATTCACCACAAGTTAAATCGGGACCTTCTCTTGAGTGCTCATGAGCAGTCCTTCAATGTCAGTCTGCACATAAAATTGATGCATTCACGAGGTGGCTTGGTCGCCCCCACATTAACTCAATACTGAACCTCTTTTAAGCCAAATGCGTCTTGACTGTGGCATTTGGTTCAGAAATCTGGGGTTATGAGGCTTGCTGTTCAATCCCAGCTGCCAAAAACTCATTTTTTTTTAAAATGTTGAGGACACCACAATCTGTGCCTTCATGCATCATGCATGATGAACTGAACGTAGGGTTTAACACTGATTACATACATGTTCACTCTGTAATCTTGTGGTGATTAATGCGGTTAAAAAAAGGAGTTAGAATTTAATAGAACAATTGTGTCAGAGGCTGGATCACTGTCTACAAATTCCCTGGTTCCATTATGGTAAAGGTACTATGGATGGCTTTGGCAGACTTGTGCTGCTTACTAGCCCGGAACCAATCTCTAAAGTCGATGTCTCATTGATAAAGGAGGCATTTTGTGCCTTTGTGCAGGGACAAAGGGAAGAACAGTCTTGGTTTAAAACTCAGTGTGAAAATTATGATATGGTTAAAACCCCTGGCAAAATTGAACTGTATTTAACACTAGATATGCCTATTTTGCACAGACGCCTTTTAACCTATTTCCATTTTAACATTCCCACAGGCTCTCAGGGCCTAATTTAGAACTCGGTTGATGGGTTACTCTGTCACAACGGTGACAGAAATCCCATCTGTCGAAATATAAATCCTGTAGGATATAATGGGATTTATATTTGGAGCAACAGGATATCTGTCACCATTGTGATGGAGTAACCTGTTCACTGAGTTCTAAGTCAAGCCCTTTGTTGGATGGCACAAACCTTCAGAATCTGTTAATTGCACAGAGGATATGACTGATGCACCAGTCACTTTACACGTTGTTCTTACATGCACTAAATTTGCAAAAATGCTTCATAAATTTATATGTACTCTCCTTCTCCCACTGAATTTTAAGGAAGCGCGACCTGCTTTACTGTACATTCAGTCTTTAGACAATTATACCATCTATTATTATGTATCTTTGTTTCTAGCAGGGGTGTTTTATTCGACCCGATGAATTCAGATGTAGGGGGTAATTTCGACCTCAGCGGTCTTTTCACAAAACCGCTGAGGGACCGCTGTGCTGAAGACCGCCAGTGGTGGCGGTTTTCCGCTAGGCATATTATGACTGCTGGCAGCCCTCCGTCCTTTTCCGGACGGAGAGCCGCCAGCAGCCATACTGGCGGGCGGTGGGGAAGTGGAGGTTGCTCCACCTCCACCGACACGTCAACAGAACACCGCCCACCGAATCACGTTCTGTGATTCGGCGTGGCAGTGTTCTGTTGACGGTGTGGTGGCGGCGGAGCAGCCCTCATGGATCCCGTCCCCTCCCGGAAGATCAACGGACAAGGTAAGTTGATCGTCTGTTAGGGGAGGGGGATGGGGGGTGTTGTGTGATGTGTGCGTGCATGGGGGTGTGCGTGTGAGTATGTAGAGGGGGTGTGTGAGTGCGTGTATGAATGCGGGGGTGTAGTGTGAATGGAAATGTGTGCGTGTCTGTCTGCATGTATGTCTGTATGGATGTGTGCGTGTATGTCTGAATGAGGGTGTGCGTGTATGACTGTGTGTGTGTCTGTTGGCATGTTTGTTCGTGTGTGTGCGGGAATGTGTGTTGGTGGTGCCTGCATGCGTGTTGGGTGTATCTGTGTTGTGATGTTGGGGGTAGGGGTGGGGAGGGGGGTACTGCCACCTTTGGGGGTGGCAGGAGGATGGGAGGTGTCAGGGACGGACTCGGGGGAGGGGGTGGGGGTGGCGGAGACCCCTATCAGTGCCAGGGAAGGAATTCCCTGCCACTGATAATGCTTACCGCCATGGATTTCATGGCGGTTCCAAACCCCATGAACTCCATGGCGGTAAGCCGGGTCATGATACCGCCGGCGGTCTTGTGACGGCCGCCGGGCTGGAGACCCAAGTCTCCAGCCCAGCAGTCGTCTCCACCATGGAGGTCTGATCGGAGAAGTGGCGGATGACCATGGCGTTAACTGGCATAGTCATAATTCCACATTTTTTACCGCCAGCCTGTTGGCGATAAAACTGCCACTTCTCCGTCAACCGTCAGGGTCGTAATGACCCCCATATTGTTTTTAGAGTCTTTTTATGAACCTTGTATTTGTATTTGCTTTCATGATTTACTCTGATAAATTGAATAAAGTAAAATTTGCCTTTACATAGAAGCGACAAATCCATCAGAGACATGGTTTGTAAAAGCTATTTGCCACCATTACATGTGCAAATTTACAAATGGCTATAAGTCAAGCCAAAGAGCTTCTTCAGATGTAGTTCATGTAACATGGTTAGTTTTGCTATGTACAGGACACAAAGATTCAGTTTGAATAACAGCAAGGAGTATAAAATTGAGGCATTTATCAATTGTAATACAAATTATGTGTTGTATGTATTGGTGTGTATGTGTGAGAAGATATATGTAGGGAGTACACTTTGCCCCTTGAAAGAAGGCATACAAGAGTAAATGAGGGCAAAGAAAAATGGCAATACCACACATACTTTGGTAAGACGTATTCAAAAGACACATGCTGCACATCTGAGAACCCCATTATACTTTTTTGGAAATAAATGTAAGTAAGTCAAGACGAAGGAGTGGGGACCATACAGCCAACTTGAGAATGAGAATGAGGCACGTTGGATTGCAAAATTATGAGCATGGGAATTTGGGATGAACAAGGATGACAAAATGTATCAGTTTCTACCTTGATTTAAATAGCTAATATATCCTAGCTCAGTGCTGATACATGTTCTACAATGTCTCAGTGGTTATTAGAATTGACATTAAACATGTAATATGCACCAGGAAGAGATGTTAAAATTGCTGATTTCATGGAATAACATTGCACCATCATAGTACATCATGTACTTGTCACTTTGTAGCAACATATATTTATGTTTTGGCAAACCTAAAAGACTGTCAAGACAACTGTGTTCTATTTAGATGTTACAGCTCTGCAAGTGGCTTGACTGGCGACAGATTGCTGATGGAGGCAGATAGCAGTGGATCCCAATGGATTTTGTACATTGACAGGAGCTATGATAGGGAGGTGACACACACTTACGCTATCTTTTAGCTATATGTGTTCCCCTGCACTCAACACTACACAACACACCACACAACACATAAACACAATAACCCATTGCCATTCTAACACAACCCGTACACGCCAAAAACACACATCGTTATACATGCAAGACATAACATACACACACCATTGACACTGCACCCACATATGGCACAAACACAACAAACAACACAACTACACACTCAGCTACATAAACACACTCACACTCAAGCACAACTACACACAGCACAACAACATACACCACTCAACAACACTCACAGGAATGTTTCACATGGCAACACAACATACACAACAACATCGGTCTCACATGCAAGTGACACACATACAGAAACAACCACACCACCAACTCCAGCTCCCTCCTCCTCCAACAGCCAACTCACACACACACCTACCCATTTAGGCGCACATACACAACAGATAGCGATATGTGTGTTGTGCCAGTGTGTCCCCAGTCATTTGTGTGACACCATTGTGTACCCCGCATATGCATGTCTCAGTGATTTAAAAAAACTGTGACATGTATATCCCTGCAGTGGTCCCGACCTCTAGTGCAGTGCCCACCCAATATACCCAAGTGATACAGCATCCCTACCTTCAAGTCTGACTATGGGGGGGGGGGGTCATGTTTACTCCATGGGTGGGTGGCTGCAGTGATGGCAGGTGTTTTCCAGTCATGTCCATTCGAAGGCAGGGGTGGGATGGGGGAAAAAAGCATGTTTTTACTTCTTTCCCACTAATTTGCCGACTCAAACATAGAGGTAGGATCACCTCTTTTTAATTTGGCAGTAAGGCACATCCAAATCTGCATGGACGGAAAGGTTTCTGGGGTGCCGCTGGCAGCCACTTTTCCCTCTCCTGCTATTGACGGGGGCTGTGTTTCTTGACAGAAACGGCAGTTCAAAGCTTTAGGTTTTCATTCGAAAGGTCAATGGAGTTACCCTTTGGATCAAGATCTAAATCAGGCCCAGTCATTAATGACTGTCAATGTGGCATTGATTATGTGGTACAAGCAGTATTGGGGAAAACATATATCATGTACTAAGATAAATGAATGCTGCCTCTTCTTTTACTCATGGGGTAATCCTGTAATTTGAATGTACTCACAGCCCTCAGTAATATATTGATTTCAATTTTGTCATTGTGCTGAAAATGCTGTGGGAATATAAACATATGTGAAAATTGAATCATGACTTATATATAGAAGACGTCACCCTATATGTGCATAACTAAATGGAATGGTTGTCCTCCTGTTGCTGAATACACTGCAAGTACAAGATTCACATGCTTACAAATTATATTTCTTGGTTATAAGTTTGTAATTGCCTACAATCCAATATGCCAAAGTTAATTTTGTGCATTGTGCAGTTATCTTTTGAAACACACTTCTGCAGTGGCCTCCTGCTCTTAATTGTCATTTGCTATACTGTCCTTTATCATTTGGAATTTCATTCTCTACATTCTCATTTATTGTGATTGATAGACATTGTTTGACAACTCCCTGTTGATTCAGGACTTTCAACATTGAATCAGTAGCTTATGGACTAGATATCTGTGGATAAGACAAGTTTGATTTCCTTATTTCTTCCAACTATTGGAAGGACAACTTCAATGAGAAATATTGGAAACATTGGTGGACTAATGGTTTGTAACACCAAAGAGGAATTTATGACTTGCCTATGGTATTCAACAAATGCATTTATTATACAACAGTGTAGAGTTTGCGGAACATTTCATATAACATGTGACAACATACTGTTATCTGCAGAAGTCACATTCAAAGTGTTGTGCGTGGATGTTTGCTAATGTACTTTGTTTTGGACATTGTTTGACATTTAAACATTTCAAACAGGGTTTTAATCTTCAAAATCTGTTTCTGTTGGGAGGAAACAACTGGGAGTCTGTCATTTTGCTCCATTGCTGTGTAGGCGTGGCTTGTTATTTAAATAAGTCACTTATTGCAGGGACTATTTTGCATCAGTGGCGTACGTCAGTACTTACAGAACCTACAAGTTATTATATTTTTGGATGGCGGAAGGAGATGAAATCCCTGCATGCATATATTAGAGGTATTGTTCAGGAAACATTTGGTTTCTATATGAATGATAAAGATTAAATTGTATTACCTAATTAGTGGCATAGAGGTAGCAAATGGCAGCTAATAAACTTGCATTTTTAGAGGCTTAACAGAGAAATAATGTAGAAACTGAAACTCACGCATATAAATTTCAGCGAGCTATTTGTACTTTCCAGTAGTGTTTCTGACACCACATTTAACAAGAAAACATTTTATCTTCATACATGTGTGAATTAGTAGTAAACATTAACCTGTAATGAAGACATTTTTCCAAGTAGAAACAGTAGAAATAAAATGTATTTTGAGTAATAAAATGAATTTGAATTAAACACATTCATGAAGCTTGGAAAATAAGGCCCCTATTTATACTTCTTTAGCGCCGCATTTGCGTAATTTTTTTACGCAAAAGTGGTGCAAACCTACAAAATACAATCGTATTTTGTAAGTTTGCGCCACTTTTGCATCAAAAAGTGGCGTAAATGCGGCACTAAAAAAGTATAAATATGGGCTCAAGTGTGTTTAAAATTGCTTTGACACAACATGAATAATGTTGAATAACATAGTTTGCTCTTCATACTTGATTTGAATCTGAGCACGCCCGCAACCTAGGCATCATCCTCGAATCCTCCCTATCCATAACCCGCCAGGTAAACTCAGTCACCTCCTTCTGCTGGCACACACTCCGCAAACTTTGGAAGAACTTCAGATGGATTACAGCAGACTGTTGCAGGACAGTCACCCACGCCTTAGTCACAACCAAGCTCAACTACGGCAACGCCCTCTAAACCGGCACCTTGGCTAGAAACATTAAAAAACTACAATTCATCCAGAAGGCTGCCGCCAGACTTATCCTGGACCTCCCATGCCGAGAACACAACTCCCAACACCTGAGGACCTTCCACTGGCTCCCGGTCGAGAAACAAATCACCTTCAAGCTACTTACCCACACATACAAGGCCATACACAATGCAGGACCAGCCTACCTGAACCACTGTGTCTCCTTCCACACCCCCACCAGATCCATCTGCTCCACCCAGATGGCCCTGGCCACCATCCCCTGCATCTGTAAAACCACTGCCGGAGGATGATCCTTCAACTACATCGCAGCAAAGAGTTGGAACAACCTTTCTCTGCACCTCAGACAAAGCCCCTTGCTCACCACCTTCAGGAAGAACCTCAAGACGTCACTCTTTGGACGAGGCCACTCCCCCCAGCGCCTTGAGACCCTCATGAGTGAGTAGCCGTGCTTTATAAAAACTGATTGATTTATTGATTGATTGAAGAGCATGTTTCAAGTTTAGCTAATGTAACAATATTTGTTTTAGCTGCTGAGTTGCATGTGTGAAAGAATATTAGCTTAGTTTATTTTGTGCCACGGGAAAGAAAATGCAGGTTGTAGGTTGTTAGAAAATGTAATATTGTAGTGAAACCAAATAAAGTCATAGTATAAACAATGGACATTCACTGAGAGAATTTCATAATGTATCAGAAATTGGAGGTGCCATCTACAGTGATTGGATGCTGAAACTGACATCCATAGTGTGCCCACCATGAGGACTAATCAAATGGATTTCAGCTATTTTAATTAGTTAAGAACTTTAGATAAGCTCAGTCCCTCTGAGAACCTGCTTGATGTCAGTTCCCCTCTGACCATTCTTGAAGCCAGCTTTATGCTTGCTTAGTCTGCTCTCTCACATTCTGTCTACTCTGAGTCCTCTTGTTGTAGAGCCACTTTAGTAATGTCTCTGGGCACACTATTTTAGCAGCTAGGCCTGCTGCTTATGTCCTTTTGCCTAGTAACATTTTATTCTGTTTCATTGTATTATTTTAGAATCAGCCACATTCACTGTGCTTTTTGTTTTTTTAATCTAGTTATCCTTTAGCATAGGAAAGCATTGCGTCTTCTAGCATGACACTGTTTCACCCTGTGCTTTCCTCAAGACTGCATTAGAGATAGGGTTCTCAGTACAAAGTGGTACATTGCATCTTTAACATACACGAAAACACACATATTTTGATGTCAGGGACATTTTCCTAGACCACAAGTGGTTTTAATATAAAAATATTCCCTTGTCTTGTGCACGTTAGAGGGAGGTTCCAGCCAGATGACCACAACCGCAGGCTGACTGACTTTGCCACAGCTGCTTATTGATATTACCGGTTCCCTGACCTACTTGGAGATGGTGTCTCTCTAGACGACAGACACACTCAGGTATGGGGGATGATGTCTTCCCATGAGGGAATCCTGATGGGCGGATTAGGGCTTAGCATGCAGTGCTCCAACATAGTTTGGTAGGAACCGCACATAGTTAGTGCTTAGTGACAGTATGGTGGGACTTTTTCTGTGTTTAAATGTTCTTGTCACAATCTTGCTTTTATCATGTTTCATAATACTTTTTATTGCATTTCATGCCATTTTATGTAAGACACAGCTAATTCTATAAATTCTATTGAGCCATTTTCTGCCTTTGTTTGTCTTTGCATGTGTGAGACCTTTAGTAGCTGAGAAAAAAAGGATGGGATCCGATTCACCACAATTTCCCTGCAAAATAATTTTTGTCATGTGCCCAGTTGCCACAATCATCCCTGCTCTTGGGCAGAGCTGAGACGCTGCTAGTTAGCCAGAAACCAGATTAGGTTGACATTTGTCACCTGGTGTGGGATTGGACACAGTTCGCCACAATTCAGGCGATACTGTTGCGTAGGCTCGCATTATCTTAATGAGACTACTGGATTTTGAGCAACAAGATCGTCCACGATGTGGGGACTGAGTCTGGCCCAAGGTAGATGACGCTTGTCACTCCAAATCCGGGTTTTGCTCCGGCTAACTAGCAGTAGAGACAATTGGGCAGCCGAGCGCATGACATCTCAGTACTTCTCAGGGAAGTCGTGGTCACTCAGGTCACAACCGGTTATCTCATACACAGTGCGGTCTCATATATAAATGACAATAGAGGCAGTATAAGTTTTAAAGATAGGTTTAATTAAACAACTGCATTTTGGATAACAAATCGTGAGCTGCAATAACCAGAACTACACAACACAATAATATTAAAATAGTAACGATGAGAGTGAAGCACAAGAATAAGGCTATCATAGTGACGCTAGATTATTCTCTCTCTAAGTTATATTTCGAGCACATCATATTAAGCTCTAAGCCTGCCTTCCAGGTTCCCCCGGGAGGACATCAACCCTCATACCTGAGCAAAGGCCTGTAATCTGCATCAGCATCTGCAACAAGGCGTTCAGCATACAGTTGTGGTTCCCTGGCTGGAATCTCCCTCTTGACGTGCACTAGGACTAGAAAGTGTTTTTATAACTAACACCCAGCTGTTCTAAGAAAATGTCCCTACGTAAGGATGTGTGTTTTCTATGAATGCAGGAGACTAAACTTCTACCACGTTTACCGGCAATGTACCAGACTGTAGCCTCGACTGAAGCACAGGACGATCAAGAATGCATTATTTGAGAACACAGTGCTGAGCTAAGCTAAACAGTGCGATAGAAGAAATTAAAACAAGACCGTAAAAACTGGTTATTGTAAAATAACAATGCAAAGCTGAATAAAAGATATCTAGGGCAAAGTGCACAGCGGCCTAATATGTTAAACTAACGTGCATTGAGCTATACTTGAAATGGCTACACAACAATACTGCCGCCCAAATCGACACCCTGGTGAGTTTTCTCATCATAGCCATTATTGCCCTATTCTGTAATGTGGTTCAGTACTAATTAGGGCAACTAATTATGGACTGTTGATCTGTCTTATGTGCTGTTCGTGTTCTGCATTGTTGTGATGCTGCTGCCAACCGACACCAGGAGATGGTGAATATTCAGCTTGAGGAATCAACTCTGTCTGCTGACACATGAGGAGAGGAACAACTAAATGTGTTTTTTATTTTCCTTTTAGCTTAGTAAGTTACACCAGCATATTGGTTTATAGTTAGCTATTCTAGTTAGATGTTTTTCAAATTACTTTTGTCTTATTTTATTTTTGCAAGTCACAATTCTGGCTAGTATTAGGAATGTCCGAGCTCTGAAATTGATTGTTGAATCAGTATTTTGACGTTCCCTGAAGTCACCATCATCCGCTAACAATGTTTATATTGTGTTGTTGCTAATCTACATTATTCTTTTGGAATGTTTAACAGTCTTGATGTTTAGCAGATAGAATCTTTTCAGACCTTTCGGACAACCCACGGTTTTCACATACGTTTATAATTCAGTTCTGCATATCATTTATGTGACATTGATTTTGAATTGTAATAAAGCTTTGAAACTTTATTCAGTTTGGAGTTTTGTTTTAGTGTTGAATTTTTCATGGTGCTTAAATTTGTTTATGAAATATTGTCATTGGTTTGTGGGATTATATGATTCTGACCACTGACTCCATCACCAAGACCAAAGGTTCAGTCGACATCTGAGATTGAGTATTCATGATGATATCTTACCTGTGAAACCGTGCTCCATCATGAGAAAAGCTGTGGGGTTACAGCTCTGAATTTTGGTTTTGGGAAAATTGCTATCAGTGATACTTAATGTTTTGGGGTAGTTTCCCCTTGTTCCAAAGAGGGTTTGGTTGGATACAATGCACAGGCATAATTCACACTGCTTTTTACTAGGTATCAACCAAAGTGAAAACTCCATTCTTGGCCAGGGGAAGGTTGGTTGTTAGTTTAAGATCGAATTCCAACATCATGGCCTGTAATATTACTATTGGTACCAACTACCAACAAAGATGTATATGATATGTTGGAATGTGCAGTAGTAAAAGTGCATTTCGATGCATTGTTTTTCACGTGGAGCATTTGTTGTACCACGTACGAGTCATTATGGAGTTACATTTTGATTGTGGGTAGGCCTAACAAATTTGTGTGTAAAAAATAGAGGTGGGGGTATGGCCCCAATATTATTCTGCCTTCTTCTTTTTAAGTATGGTTAGGCATGAGCCAAATGGTCCTGACTCATATCATCATTTATAATTGGAAGTGCGGGCCTAATTGCATACAGCTACTATTACCACCTCCACACTTATACAAGGTGTGCCTGACTGATAGTAAATAAAGTTATGTTATTTTATGATCTCCATTTCATGAACACACACGCTATTAAAGGAATCCATGTGGTTGCGAACCCTAATACTGGGTTCTCATAATATTACTGCCACCCTGCCCATTGTATTTATTAGGTGACATACATTGTCATTATTTTGCACTAGTATGGTATATTGCTTAAGAGGGCATTACAGACTCAGTATTGGGTATACCTACTTACCATGGACCAAGTAAATAGATGCCACACAGTGCTGGTAACAGCTGGTCGTGATGTGTAGGAGTTTACTCATTCATTCCTGACCAGATTAAAGTGGCAAGCTATTCGTCAAACCACACCTCCCTCTTGTCCCCACAATTGTTGGAATCATGCACTCAACCATCACTCAACTAAAGCACCTGCTGGTCCCAAGGTGAAACCCCAAAGCCCAATGTTTACACAGTACAAATGGAGGCGCACCGATCTGGAATAAGTATGTTTGTCAAATCATTTTGATCCGACTCGTTCTTCATTTTCTTCAATATTAAACAGAAGACAACCAAAGCATTTTTATCACCACATGTGAACTTCCTCAGGGCTGTAAAGAAAATATAAAATACAAATATGTATATCTTTCCTCCAAATGACATACACATCAGCTTTGATACAACTGTAATAGTGCCCAGAGTCAATTCATACCTAACACAACAAAAACAGACAGCCATACGAGAATACATAAAGACAGAAGAGAACACCGTCAACATATTAGACGAATAACCCATCCCATTTGTGCTCATGAAAACAGTCCACTCACATAAATATTCATAAAGGCTATGTGCCACTACTAAAAAGTATATGCTAATCTACAAGTTGTGGACTAAGACAAAATGTACACACAGTGTAGGCAATATTATATAATCAACCCAGCACCATTGTGTGGACAAATATAAAATCTACTGTATCACATCTCATAGTTCATTCTCTCAGTACCCTGTATTTGGCATTCGCCAGAAATATCCACTGTAACCTAATCCCATTTATAAATCTTACCTATCAGCTAGTAGTAATGTTCATTGTAACATAATCACATTCCATAATTCATATACATCAATTAATAGTTTGTACATTGTAATTTTTCTTATGCTTTCTAACCCTTGGGCTCTCACATTTTGGTAAAGCCCACCACACGTTCTCATGTGTAGAAACTACTATTTTTACACAGGGACCCTTGGCGGGGCACAAAGGCCTTATGTATAACATATGGTTGGGTAACAGATATTTCCACCACGCCCTTATGTGTATCCTCCTGATACACCACCTTCCACAAATTAATCAATCTTCATTATGTGCATAACATTTAAAATCTCAGTTGATAAGGGGGGACACAAAAACCCTTGCATACGAGTATGACTTCTCATTACGTACACCTGACCCGATGTCACTTTAAGGGAGGTTGAACAGCAGGCTGACTGCTTTGGGAGACTTTCAGGATACCTGCTTCATAAGGATAAGACACAAGTGGTAAGTAATAAAAATGTACTCCTGCAGAACAACCTGGTGGTTGAGAATGCCGTGTGTCTCAAGGTCAATGTCTCATTGGTTGTGGACAAAACTGTGGACAGTAACTTGGACCCCCTAATAGAGAAAGCTAAAATAGATTTTTCTAGCCTAAACAACCTACATCTTTTCCTTGTAGGGAGGTTCAACTATGTGAAGATGACTTTCCTCCGTAAAATTTGTTACTTTTTTAAAGCCATTCCTCTAGAGGTGGAGAATCAATGGTTTAAAAAATGAGATGGTATTATATTTAGGTTTTAATGGGCATACACAAAATTTAGGAGAGTGCTCGAGTTCCTCACACTTACACACAAAAGAGGATGGTGGGCACTAACAGATCTTAAACAGTATTATTGGACCATGATAAACACAGCACAATCTTGCTCCATGTTAAGGATGATCAACTGACCACCATAGATTATATACCTTCTCCATTTGAGCTGTTATTGGGGGAAGGGCCATGGGATGCCTCTGAAGGCAAATGGAGTTTGGCTACTTTAAGAAAGTTCACTTTAAGTTTTTGTTATGTATTTAAGGTCTGGTCTGCAATTTGCAAGAATATGGAGATCGGGCGGTTTAACTTTTATGCACCAATGTATAACAATTGGATGTTGTCGGATACATGTTTGGATCCTTGTATTCCCCACTGGAACGGGCAAGGTCCTAATTGGATGGGATTTTGTTTTCTCTTAAACTGGGGTTATGTCCTTTGAGGAACTCCGAATGGCATATAATGTCTGACAAAAGGAGTTTTTCAAATATCTTCAAGACTTGGATTTTCTCCTTTGGAAAAGTGGGGGCCCTTCTTGGTTTTCTAGAGTAGATTCTGTCAATTTGCTGATTAATGGAAAGTTTTTCCCAATTGGTGGAATTTACAGCTCTCTGAACTCAAATATGAAGGACGATCTCAATAAGCACTCAGTGAAATGGCAGGAGAAACTGGGGACCGCTAACCCGCTTCTCTTAGATTCACTTCTTTTAGGTTAATCTGTTCTTTTATCCACCAATCCTGAGGTACAACATAATAAAACTTGCTTTGACCTATACTTTACACGTGAGAAAATGATTAAGTGGAGTGGAGATAAAGGGACTTGGTGTCCATGATGTCAATTCTTTGTGGCAGATCGAACCCACATGTTTGTGTCTTACCCTGACTTGGCTCAGATTAAAGACGTAAGGCCATATTTATACTTTTTTAGTGCTGAATTTGCGTCATTTTTTGACGCACAAGCGGCGCAAACTTACAAAATACAATTGTCTTTTGTAAGTTTGCGCCGCATTTGCGTCAAAAAGCGGCTCAAATGCGGCGCTAAAAAAGTATAAATATGGACCGTAATTTCTGATTGTTGTTAACACAAGCTTTATTCGATCAGTGGATCATCAAAGCGAATATACAATAAATAGTAAAATCAAGAAAGTGTAAAATGCAATTCCAGTAAAAAACCATATGAACAATACACAAATGAGCAGAACCCCCACTACAACATTTAAAAAGAAACTTGTCCACGCATAATTAAAACACATTGCTGACAGCATCTATTAAAACCATAGAACAATGACTTTTTAAAATCCTCAAGGCAAAGGCACAATCTCTTGTTCCCATTTCCCGGCAAATGCTACAAATCCACTTATATCTGGGAGAAGAATAAGCGGAGCAAAAAAACATAAAATGTTCTACTGTTTCAGAGGTTGTACCACATGCGGGACATATGTGGGTTGCTGTTTTTGTACCCAATCTACACATCAAAGACTTCAGCGGCAAGGACCCAAAGCGGAATCTAGCATTTAAACTTTTGCCTAAGATATCGAGTATAATGTCTAGATATGATTCAAACTGCGGGTACCACTTGAGATCTATAAAAAGATTTGTTAGACAACCGTGAGATCTGTGAGTAATGTAGTCATTCCATACATAGGACCAATATACGCGCTTCAACACTTTAGAGTGGGCTTTCTCAAGTTTGTGAGGTTTCTCCCAAAAATCTCAGAGGCCCAGGTTGCTAAACCATATAGATACATGTTTTACCCAGGGGATAGAGGTTGAGTTGGGGCACTTTAGCAGATCTAAAAGTGAGGTCTTGTAGACATCCAGTTCTGGTACGGTCCAGAGCCTTACCCAATATAGAAGTGGTCTTAAAATAATTAGGTCGGCTATCCGTCTCAGGCCCAGATCTAAAAACAATGGAATCAGTGGAGTGCTGGGAGGGCAAGCACATAGAGCCCTCGCAAATCTATTCTCTCCAACAGTTAACCTATTGTAGTCAGAAAAGCCCCAGACTTCTGCACCATAGACAGCAGCACCCTGCGCTCTGGCAATATAGATCTTAATTGCCGGGGAGACAGTTTTTGCTGTCGTACCCCAAAAAAAACGCAGGATGGATGCTGCACCATGCTGCAAGCGGCCAACACTTTTATTGACCTGTTCTGCCCTGTGCTAATTATCAGTGAGTCTTACACCCAAATAGTCAATGGAGCTGACCTTATCCAAGGGATCGCCTTCTAAGCGGATGGTGCATTTCTTCCGCACTCCAGAACGGAGTGCCATTAACTTGGTTTTCTTGTGATTCAACTCCAGGCCATAGTCTCGGCAAAATGAATTAAATCTATTAATAAGAATTTGTAGGCCCGTGGGGGATTTGGAGATAAGAAGGGAGTTGTCTGCAAAAAGAAGAATCGGGATTTTCTGAGCGCACAGGGTGGAAGCATCCTTCTGGCATGCCATTAGAACCTGTACCACCTCATTGATAAAAATAGAAAACAAAAACGGTGCCAGCACACAGCCCTGGCGAACACCCCTATTTATGGGGACTTTATCTGTTAGTTCGCCTAGGTTGCCCCATCTCACTTGCGCATATGTATCTTCATGCAGTCGCTTCACGAGTTGGATTATGTTGGCTGGATTCCCTATTCTATGTAACACCACCCATAACTTCTCCCTTGGAACCAGGTCGAAGGCTGATCTCAGATCAACAAAAGCAATATATAGAGGTTGTTTTGCAAGAGCTGTATAATTCCAGTACAGCACAGCCAGCCTAAAGACCTGATCCACTGTACTGATCCTAGATCGAAACCCTGCTTGGAAGGGAGAGAGGATCTGACGATCCATGGCCCATTTCATTAGTCTGCCTAGAAGTTGCTTGGCAAATATTTTTTGCAGATTATCTATGAGACTAATCGGCCTATAATTTGCTGGGAGGTTTTCATTACCCTTTTTGTAGATAGGAATAATTTCAGCACCCTTCCATGTCAGGGGGATCTGCCCCCCTTCAGTAATTTTGTTAGAAAGTGCATTGATGTACCAGGTCTAAATTGCTGGCTCGGATACATAAAGATCCCCTGGTATTTTATCTGGACCTGGGGCTTTTCCGGATTTTAGCGAGCAGGTAGCCTCAGCAGTTTCTTCAATGGAAAAACAGATGTGACCCTTAAGGTTCTGTGGGCTCCCTTCTATGGAAGCGAGGCCAGGAGCCACATCTGGGATGGTGGGAGGATCTTGCCCCGCATCCTGACTGACGGGGGTCACAGAGGTGTCAATTTTATCATAAAGGCGTGAAAAGTGTTCGACCCATCTTTCAGGCTGTATATGATTTCTTAGGCTGGTCCTACCCTCTTTCCCTCGCTTGCACAACAATTCCCAGAACAACTTGTTATTGTTGGATTGTGTAGCATCCAACAACTCCTGCCAAATTGTTTCTTCCCAAGTTTTTTAGCTCGAGTGATGGACTCCTTATAAGTGCGTCTGGCTAGTTGTATTTCCCTGTGGATCCCTTTCATAATGGCATTTTTTAACCCTGTCTTGGCCCTATAGCAGGATTCGTCAAACCATAAATTGTTTGCCGAGGTACCTCCTTGCTGTCTTGCTCCGACCTTCCTGTAAAAAATACTTTGCAATTTGGTGACCATATTTTCGTGTATACATAAAAGTGGAATATCATTAAAATCACAATCATGGTATGGAGCCAAGTTATCTATAAAAGCTAGGTAGATCTTGCGTTACAAGTAAGGGTTCACGACCACCTTCGGCCACCTGACCTTCGTGGATAAGTTGTTCAAGGTGGGTGTGGGTACCATAGAAAATTGGTTATACGAAGTTCTACCAAAGACATCCCCTGATATAGAAAGTAACAAGGGATAGTGATCACTTTCACATCTAACATCCAACTTCATATCTCACAACAGGGGCCACAATCTCACATCAACTAAAAAATAGTCGATTACACTAGTAGATGAACCTCGTTTGAATGTAGGTGCAGTGTCCAAGTCGGAGGGCATACGACCATTGCAGGCCGTATGGCCATGTTTCAAACAAAGAGAAGCCAACTGAGAGGCTGCACGAGAATGAGGACAAAAACAATCACTGTTCAGCTGTGCGATCCCCCATATTTGATCTTCTTCCTCAGTTAGACCACTTAGCAACACAGAAGGTTCAAAGGTGCAATTTACGTCCCCAGATAAGATGTTGGTTATAAAGTATCTAAAGAATCAAGTAACTGATTTAAAATCTGGGATTCTACCCCTCGAGGTACAGATCGGGCATAGACATTGATAAAAATTACATTTAAACTCTGTTGAAACGTGATTTGTAACCCCATCAAGTCTGGACAATCACATTTTTAAATCTTATATTCATATTGTACATTTTTGTTTAATAGCATCAGAAGTCCCCCTTTTGCTCGACCTGTCGCCTTTGCAGATGGTTGGGCAGCCATATTGAAGGAAAGAAACCCATCTATAGTAATCTTCTCCTCAGCCCATGTTTCTTGAAAGAGGCATATGTCTTGAGTGTTTACATATGAACACCAGTGAATATCATCTAGTTTCCTCCCAAGGCCGGCTAAATTCCATGTCATTATTGATAAACCTTTTCTCTCAGAGACAGCACTAGGTGTCTGGGAGTTGGTATTCTCTGGAATTAACTCATTAGTAGTAGATCCATCAAAATCAGTCAAGACTAATTCCTCTGGACTATTCCCTAAAATTGCTTCCTGAGCTGTGGCCAGTCATACAGGATTAATCTGAGTGGGGTCGCCACACCCTAGTTGATCTCTAGCAACATTGCAGTATGAGTGACTATTAGCTGGAGCCTGGCCTCCTTCCTCTATTACTGTCTCTAGGGTAATACCTCTCTTTCTTTGCCCCATAAGAGAGTGAGTACGTTCATCGAATGCAATAAGGCTCTCGACCAAGGTTCTGTCATGGAACTCAATTGAGATTACGTCATGGTTCAACCCTAGGGCCTAATTTCTGATTTTCTTCATCACAAACTTAGGTGGAAGATACCCCTAACCCTGCTGGTTTTGCTTGGCATTTAATAGGAAGCTGGTTCTAACTGTACAGGTTAATTTTTGTTTATCGCTATGGAGGTATTTTGGCTGTGCATTGCCTCAGCATGGCTTGACCCAAAGCTTCCAGAGATCCATCAGTGGCTGGCTTGGCTGCTGGCAATACACAACCTAGAAAGGGCCCTGTATTTATTAAAGGGACAAAGAACAAGGAAAAGAGATTTACTGTACTGTTTACAAAATGTACCACTTTTGGCTGAGTGGCTTAATGGGCCATAGGGAGTGTAGGTGCTTGTATCTAGCCATTGCTCTTTTAATGTATTGTCACTTTTCATATGTTGTGATAGGCTGCTATCTGCATTATTCAGCTTTGGAGTAACACACTGCCATGGTGTACAACCACTTTATCTCACTCATCTGTTTCCTAATATATTGTCACCGTCTGAACTTAGGTATTCTCTTCATTTCTTCTTATTTTTTTTGCTCTCTTTTTTGAAGTAATGACACAACTCCGTATTATAAGGCAGTTTCATTCACTATACATGGATTGTATTCCTTTTGTGTTGACATGGGTGGAGGACAGAAAGAATTAAAAAAAAATATGCAATAAAAACATTTAAAAAGAAGGAAATATTTGGCATTTATTTTTAAGTATAAAAGGGAACAAGGGAAATATTACTCCCAAATCTTAAAATCACATACCGTAGAGATAAGGCAATCAGGGCCTGGCTATACCCAAGTTATGTGACAATATCTAGAGTAACAAACGCATGGCTGTCTCAATTCAGCAATGTATTTTAAACATGTGGTGAATGTAAAATTTGCAGTTATGGCAGAAACAAGATGAAACAATTTCATTACAATACTGTCAAACTTACAATGTAAGGAATTACAACAATTGTAAAGACAAATTTGTAACCTATGTTATTGGCTGCAAATGTAATTTAATATTTATTGAGAGCACAATGAGACTACTTAAGAGACGGATACAGGAGCACATAGGGGCCACACGTAATAACGATAGAAGGTATCCCATGACCAGACATATGACTGAACAGCACATGGGCAGGGTTGATGTTTGGTTTCATGGGATTGACCATGTCCCCCAGAATGCTAGGGGGGAGATAGGGAATTGATGCTGAAATGGAATGAAGCAGGTTGGATTAGTCGCCTCTGGTGCTTTGAAAGGGGGCACAATACAGTATTTCTTATAATTAATAATGTTGACTTTGGATATTGCCTCAGATACAGTATGGAAGCTTGAAATGGAGGGGTCCAGTGTGATATCTCCTGCTATGTCATTGTGGATGTGTGACACTCCTGCCGTGCCCACATTGACATGCAATAGAGCCTGCTGTGTATAAGACTGGTTGTGGGCTCTTTAAGAGGAACTAGTTGGGTCATATGACATAAGGATATGGAATTTGACCGATGATATTTGACACCATTTGAATGTAGATGCATGCATTAGTTATATATGGAAATTATTTGAATGTCTTTTATATTTACTTGTTATGGCTGTGGCTAACAAATAAAGCATGTATAGATGAGGGCAATATGATCTATTCACATCAAACTGTCTAGCCTCATATGTAGAGTGCTGTGATATGTAAGCGACATGCGGACCAATATATACTTTGCCGGGGGTTGAGTAAGCTGTATATCTGTGCAGCTGTTTAATGAAACAGTTTGCCGCAAATTTAGTTCTAAATCTTTATTAACATTCTGAATGTCTCTTTAGCTGGATAAACTTGAATGTGTTTGAATTGGGAGCATTCTTCTTGAACATGCAGTGTGAATACGTCTTGAGCAAAGCGGTCCAATTTAAATTATGCCTGGGGCGAGTAAGTTGTACCAGATCTGGGATTTACGATGACAGTCATATGGCGCTGTAATGGAAGGGATCACCATAATTTTTGTTACAGCACTTTTGCTACTTTTTTGCCGGTTCATTTTGGTGGATAAACTTGACAGTGTTTGAATTGGGAACATTCCTCTTTAACACGCCGTGAAAATACGCAAAGAACCATGTGACTGCCCGGTAACATATAAGTATGGGAGTACTTGGTGGGTGTGTCACAGTATTTCATTTAAGATTGAGAGGAGGCTTATCAAGGCGGGACGGCATAGTATGAGATTTAAGTCTTTGAGAAATGAGATGGGAATCTCACAATATGAAGGCTTAACTTAAGTCATATGTTACGCACTTTATGATGGGGTAGTTCTGGAGTTCCCTTTAACTATCTGGGTGGGGGCCTGCAAGTTGAGGGCCACGTCCTGGTTTGACATACGGAGTGTTACCTCAAACACGTGCTAATGAGGATAAATAAGGGAATACGGCGGGAGACGTTGTGGTCTGGTGTTTGGAGTGGTAAAAGATGTGGATGGTTGACATAAAGTTACAGCTGTGAAAATAATATGTTGGCCACAATATCAGAAGTTTCAGGAAAGTGTCAAGGTATGAATTTTAGGGTATTGGGGATGGGGTGAATACATTGTTGCCACAGGATTGTAGGAACACAAAAGGATAATTGACTGAGTGCTGAAACTTTTCTAACACTCACCCCCAGTCACAGATGTGGGTTTAATCTATCATTCTTTTTTTGCTCACTATGCCACCCCAGTTTGGACCCAGCCATATGCAAGTCATTCTTGAACCTGTTCCCCATGGGGACAGTCCAGCCCAAACTGCCAGGCCAGGTCCTCCCTGAACTGGAAACAACCATCTGGGACCGGTTCCAGGATATCACCCTTTATCAGCCAGACTAGCTTAAATCCAGTGGACAGTGAGCAAGGGACCTACTCCTGGGCATACCCTTCCCACTTAGTGCAACTTTAGCAACACAAAAGGATGATGGACAGAGTGCTGAAACTTTTCAAACACTCACCCCCAGTCACAAATTTGGGCTTCAACCATCGTTCGTTTGCTCACCATGAAGGATTGTAGCAATCTGAACAACACGATGGCCATGGCGTAATTAGTTTTGTCAAAGCACCGCGGCACAAAGAGGGTGGCATTGGGTGAGAGGATATATTGTTACGAGTAATATATGCTGACCACAATGTAACAAGTTTGAATGGTATAGCCGTTTTTATAGTATTGCAGTGCCTGCAGTGTCGTGAACTCTTTGTAACAGGTACCTACTATAAAAGATGCAGCAGTGATGAGGTCCGGTGGGACTTATGGAAGCCCAAATGGGAGGGGATTTTTACCATGTGTGTTGTTTACCCTAGGTGCCACTTTGAATAATGCATTGTTAAGAACAGGAGTGATCTCAGAATGGAGTAGGATCATTATGACTGTGCACAAGTGAAATATTTGGGTAGCCACTGGAATTTGTGTCAGCAAAGGATTTCACTGGGTATGTAAGATGCGCAAAGAACCTTACTGCGCATGAATTTCAGTGGGGACACCACAGAGTATAGTAATGAGATGTTAAATTGCAGCAGTAATTAGGTGCAGCAGAATGTATGGACACCTGGTTTGAGGTGTATGTTGCCAATTTTAGAAGCCAATTGAAGTGATTTATGTGTTCGCAACTCATATGAATATTAGAAACTGACCAAGACCTGGATGACTGTGTAATTATGAATAAGTTTGAAGATATTAACATATCTATCAAGATATTTTAAATAGTATGTAACATAATGAGCATTGATTAACAAATTTCTGGAAGGTGGTGTATCGGGAGGTTACATAAAGGGCGTAGTGGAAATATCTGTGTTACCCAACCGTATGTTATATATGAGGCCTTTGTGCCCCGCCAAGGATCCCCAGTGTAAAAATAGTAGTTTCAACACATGAGGATGTTGATGGGCTTCATCAAAGTGTGTGAGCCTAAGGGTTAGGAAGCATAAACAATTTACAATGTATATACTATTAATTGATATATAGGATTTATGGAATGTGATTATCTTACAATGGACTTGACCGCTAGCTGATGAATAGAATTTATTAATAGAATTAGGTTACAGTGGATATTATGGATGAATGCCAAATATAAAGTACTAAGAGGATGAACTATTAGGTGGAATATGGTAGCTTTTATAGTTGCCTGCACAATGGGGCTGGGTAGGTTATGTCATATTGGCTTCACCATAAATAGATCTTTTCTGAGTCCGCAAATTGTTAATTATTATATATTTTTCAGTAGTGGCATGTGGTTTTTATGCATATTTATGTGAGTGGACTGTTTTTATGAGCACAAATGGGGTGGGTTATACATGTACTCTGATTATGGTGTTTTCTTCTGTCTTTATGTATTCACTTATGGCTGTTTTTGTTGATTAATGTATGAACAGTCTCTGTGTACTCTTACAATCATATCAAAACTGATGTGCATGTGATTTTGAGGGAAAGATATAGATATTTTTATTGTATGTTTTCTTTACAGCCCTGAGGAATTCCAGATGTGATGAACAAAAAGGTCTGGTTGTCTTCTTTTTCATACTGAAGAAAATAAAGACAGAGTCGGATCAAAATGATTTGACAAACTGACTTATTCCACACCTATCGGTGCCCCTCTATTTGTATTGTATAGAGTTTGTTCATTCATATGACAATGATTGTGTTTTCTTGACACCTATGGGTGTGGGTCAAATCAAGGTCATGGTCTTCAATTACATTCTCCTGCATGTACTACGAAGAATATTAGGACCCGCATCATTTTGTTGTGTTGTTCCCTTGGTGGGCTTGAATTTAGTTTCATCACTCACATGAATTTTGAGTAGGTTTGCCTCTCTTTTTGCTTACCTTCTCTCCCTCCTCTTTAAATGGAGAATTCACTTGATTAAATTTTGTGACATGGATAAAAATTGGTTAACTTTCTTGTCTTCTTCTTGCTTGGAATTTTCAGGTTGGTTTCTTATGAAACCACATGACTTAATATTTGGTTAACAGACTGGTCGTTCTGGACTTGTCAGTATACTGTGTGAATTTTGATCTTCCTTTGGAGGTAATTATCAACACCTTTTTTTGGGTCTTTTATTTTATGTTTTTGCCTGTACTGTAGCATGAAAGACACTCCTCTATTGCGTCGACGCTGTACTCACATGGTGAAGGCAGTTCCTGCATGAGTCTTTTATATTTCTTTTGAGTTATGTTATTTAAGTCTGTTCTTTCCTCTTGGCATCACATTTTTTTCTTTAGTTCGGAGGTCTAATCCTGCTTGTAATCACATCAAGCTTCTGGTACAGTCTTTTTTAAATCATATTTACTCTTGATTAACCATGGTGATGGTTTGAACTGTATGGTTAGGCCTTTCTAATAATTTTATAATAAATGATGGCATTTTATTACTAAATATTTTTTATAATATGTTGACATGTGTGGAATTTGTTAATTTTTCACACTTTATTGATTTAGAGATACTATCTGATGATTTATTGTACTATTTTTCTCCTTTTATATTACCATATCAGCCTTGAAATAATCCAAGGCTGAATTAAACACATGTTGGCTGAATCATCTGTATTTTGTCATCACCAAATAATTATATTCAAAACTTGGATTGTGTCAAGACAAAGAAAAAATGGTTCACCACCATGTATGACTTATGGACTCTGATATCATAAGGATTGAATAAAAATTAGGAATACTACCTAATTGTTGCTTTCCTACACAGTAGGATGTCATGTCACAAGTTTACATTAATTTATTGGACATAATAGTGTGCTTTGTTATATAGGGTTTTTATATTTGTGGTGCAAGGGTGCCTGTTTTGGTGTTAGGCAGCACATAGGGCATCATTATGACCCTGCCGGTCACCAGGCGGCCAGGGTCACGGTCGTAGTCGGACCGCCGCCAAAGTGGCAGTCCGACCGCAATAATATGACCATGGTCCAACAGCCAACACCGCCAGCCTGCAGCCTGGCAGTTCGGCAGTTGTAATCCACCAGGGCAGCGCTATAAGCAGCACTGACCTGGGGATTACGAGTCCCCATCCACCAGCCTGTCCATGGCAGTTTACACCGCCATGGAAAGGCTGGTGGAATGGGGGACTTGGTTGGACCCTGGTGGGCCCTAGCACTGCCCATGCACTTGGCATGGGCAGTGCAGGGCCCCCCATCACACATTCCACTGCCCGAATTATGAGCAATGGAATGCACAACGGATGCTGCTGCACCCACCACACTGCCACATTGCAGCCGGCTGCTAATATTAAGGCCATGTTCCCCGCAGGGCAGGCGAGCGCAAACACTATTTCTGCCTACCGGCCCAGCGGGGAACTCAAAGGAGGGCCGGCGGGGTTCAGGCCGCACAGGCGGCCTGATGGAGGTAAGATTTTGGCGAACGGCCCCAGCCGCCCACCAAACTCATAATGGGGCCCATAGTATGTACGTGCAAAAAGAAGACAGGCATATGCCATATATTGTAAAATATGGAGCATTCCTGTCCTACCCCTGTCACGCAATGCAGTGCAGCAAGGTGTCTTGCTGTGCTGCATTGCATGATATTTTCATAAATCTGCCCCAATGTTTGTAAACCTGACCCTTGGTTTTTGTATTTATAAGTTGAAAAACTGATGAAGCCATCAATGCTCATTACTGAGCACAGATGAAGATGAGGTCTGTGCATTTGCATTACCCAAAATGGTCTCCAGGGTGTACATTAACTAAGACTATGGGTCTGATTACAAGTTTGGTGCTCCATGGACCGCAATGTTGGTGGTGGTGGTCCGACTGCCAACAGGCTGGCGGAGAAGCCACCAAATTATGACATTGATGGTGATGGAAATGGAATACAGCCAAAGCACTGCCGGTACTGCCAGTGCAGTCAGACCACCACAGTTGATTGGAGCCACCAACAGTCCGGCGGAGACCATGTTTCCATCGGACTCATTAGGAGGTTGCACACCAACAACATTTCTGCCACAGAACCCCAGGTGGAAATGAATTGTATAAAAGGAGACACTTACCTCCAGGAAGCCATACTCATCCGGAGCCGCCATGGAACTAGAACTAGACGTCATCCTGCTGCTCCTGCTTGCACAAGGACAACAGAATCATCGTCAATGAGGACAACAACAACCGTAAGTGCACACACTCATCTGTTACATTAGGTGAATGTTAAAATCTGTACAGATACATAGCATACCATAGTAAGGGGGGTGCAAGGGCTACACTCACATGTAACAGTACAGCGACACACACACACTCACATACAGCAACAAAGACACCCACACAGACACAGCACACACACTGCAGCCAGCACACACACACACACCACACATCAATAACACACAGTTACGCAAGGCAATACAGCACAGGCCCAGCCTCACACAATCCCATACTACATACCAACATGTCACAACAACACCACAAGCGCACAAATGCAAATACATGTCACACACTCACAAAAAGCACTGACCAGGGAATCAACACACATTCAACAAAATGTACACCATCTGTGAAAGAACACATACAGTAACACCATCATACAACCTAGCAATCGACACAAACATCACACATGCACACATCATATGAAACCTGTTGTACTATGTGTTGGAAAATGGGTTATTGGTAAGGGCAGGTAGGTACCTACACCTAGCAACAAGCCACTAACCTCCACCTAGGTACAGTTAGGTCTCAGTAAATTAATCCCAGCTCAACCCTTGGTAGCTTGGCAACGAGCGTCAAGGCTTAACTTAGGAGACAAAGTGTAAAGCATTCAAATATCACAAAACAGTAATTAAATAAAACACAGGAAACAGTTTAAAAATCCAAAACCAATTTATAAAAATAGTTTATATTTTTATCTTTAAAATGACACAAAAAACGATTAAAATCGGTTCAGGGGAACCGGAGATATGAATTTTTAAAGAATTATTACTTTTCTAGCGCTTAGAAACAAAAAGCGCCAATCGGGTCATCTGGTTGCACCTCGACCGGGGCAAAGTCAAACTTTCAGGCCGACCGCGATGGAGCCCTGCTCGGCTACAGGTCGCGGGAGGCCTCGGTTAAAAAGTTACCTTCTGACTTAGTCTTTATTTTGAAGTTTTTCTTCACCGGGACGAACCTGCCAGTTGAATCAGACCTCCTGGAGCCCTTGTCCGGATACGCGATGTGGGTTTCCTCGGTGGAGACTTTTACCTTCGGACTTAGTCGTTTTTTCGAGATGAAAATCCTTCGACCGGGGTAAACCTGGATCTTGATCCGACGTCCATGGAGCCCTTCTCGGATACGATGGCTGGGAGGTCCCGGTCAACTTTTTACGTTCGGACTTAGTCTCTTTTTTGGATGTTTTTCTTTACCGGGACGAACCACGAAGTCAGGCCGGGTCGCGGTTGAGGCATGCCGGCTAGAATTTCCGCGGCGGGTCGGTCCCTCTCTGGAGCTTTTTTCCAAAAATTCTCAAATCTTTTCCAAACTTCTGGGGCTTCACCCAGATGTTCTTTTAAGGTTCTTTTGGGGTCCACAGCTCACCCCAAGGGTCCAGAAGTTCTGTGATGGTCCTTGGGGGGTGCGGACTTCAACTCCCAGAATGCACCTGGCGCAAACTCCTTTTTGACCACTGGACAGTGGTCAGCTGGTCGCTTTCTTCAGGAGTTGGTGCAGGGGACTCTGGTTTAGCAATTTTTCACCTGTAGCAAACAGGGAGTCCCTCCTTGAACCAGTTGAAGCCAGGCAAAGTCCTTCTTGTGGTGAAGCCCAAGTGTGCAGCTGGTGCAGTCCTTCTGAGTGCAGGTTCCAGGTGCAGGCCAGGGGTCCAGCAGGGCAGTCCTTCTTCTCCTTTAGTTCCTTTCTTGTTGAAATCTGGTAGGGATCTGAGGCGTGGGTGCAGGTCTGCCAGTTTTATCCTTGCTCCTGGGTGAAAAGCAGGGGGGCCCTGGTTCTCCAATCAGGGACAGGGTCGTCCCCCTGTGATGACCACTTCCTGGGAAGTGTGGCAAAAATCCATCCCAGAAGGCAACAGTCTCTAAAAATCCAACATGGATGAATCTGATTTTTGGAGGTTACATCTGGCTGAGCCCACCCACTGGTGTGGCTAAAAATCATAAACACACCCCTCTCCTGCCCTCTCCTAATCTAATCAAGGGGGCACCTAATTGTCTGGGGTTGCAGGATGTGGGGGTGTTGCTGGGTGCTGCAAATGTCCTTCTCTGCCTTTGAAGACCAGTTTGGCAGCCCTCCCCCTTCCTGCCTCACCATCTGCTGAGGGGAGATTCTCTCCCCCAAGCACATTCCTTTGTGTGAAGTCAGGCCACTTCACACCTAATCAAGGCAGCCTGGCAGAAGCTGCTGCAGGCTGGCCAATCAGAGCACAGCAGCAAAAACAATGCAGAGCTGAAATTGGCAACTTTTTAGGTAAAGTCTAAACTTTTTACCTGAACTAGTTATATTAAATCCAACAACTGGAAGTTGTAGGATTTATTACAACAATTAATTTGATACCAAATTCTTGGTATGCAACATTTAAGGAGACTTTAAAATTTAAAATAAAGTCTGCCCATTCTAGCCTACGAAGGCCATTTACTTCAATGAGGGAAAAACGAATTTGGCTGTTTTTACCTCACCAGGGCTTATAAATCTATTTTTATAAAGTCCCTGCTTATAGTTACATGGCACCCAGCCCTAGGGGCACATAGGGCACACCTTAGGGGTGACTTATATGTAAAAATAAGGTAGTTTAAGACTTTGGAAGTACCTTTAATTCCAAAGTCGAATTTGCATATAACTTTAATTTAAAAGCAGCCAGCAAGGCAGGCTTGCTTTTAAAATGACACTGGGCACCTCAGCAATGCACCTAGGTGTGCACCACCTATGCTGTGGTCCCTAAACCTACATGCCCTACCATATACTAGGGACTTATAGGTAGGTTAACTTAGCCAATTATAATTAGCCTAATTTGCATATCCATTTTACACAGAGCACAGGCCCTGGGACTGGTTAGCAGTACCCAGGGCACCATCAGAGTCAGGAAAACACCAGCATAAAGTGGAAAATGGGGGCAAAAAGTTAGGGGGCCTCTGCAATCAGCCCTGTTTTCCCACAGTATGCATAAAACATGAAGACTCAAACAGTCTAAGCACACAAAGCCACACAGCACAACAGCAAACACATATCAACACAAAGACAACTAAATACCATGACAACAACATTTCAGCTACATACAGATATCCATCACCCAACACACACCCAATATCTGGTGGACAAGATCCCTGCACACAACTTGACAGACTGCTCAAACAAAACATGAAGCATCAAGCTGCACACACAAACAAATACTGGCACACAACCCATGCCAGCCAAGAACAACTCAAATCTAGGAAAAGAAATGCAGGTACAAAGATCTAACCTGAAACACCAACATCTGGTTGGTTTTACTTTATATAAAATTCAGAAATTAATAAGATTGTCAGAGGTCATAGGCCAGTCCATAGAGAACAATAAACATGCGAAAGGCACTGAATGGTGCCCCTACTTGGCTTTTGACTTCTACGTAACCTCCACAGGTAGGGGCATCAGGGAGGCAGGCAGGCACCACAGGGAGCCTTGGGCAGTGATGGCAGGGGCGTGTGGGGGGAGGTTGGGTTTCAACCTGGGTCTGTTGGTAAGCTCCCAACACTTGGGAGATGGTGTCCTGGCCAGTTATATCCCTAGGAGCATCCATCCGCTGGCCCACACCATCCCTCCCATGCACCCACCCACCCCCATGTGCCTGTGCCCTTGGCACAGTTTGCCAACTCCCAGTGGTGTCAGGTCCTTCATTGCCTGGGTTCTCTAGTGGTGACTCAGGTACCTGTACTAGGGGCGCATGATGGTAGAAACTGTCCTTGGAACACAGGCTTGGGGGGAAATGGTTGTCTGAGATGTAGAAGCAACAGGACTGGGAGGAGTCGATGTAGGCAGGGTGAGGCTGACAGTTGTTGACTGACCAGGTGTCCCAGATGGGCCAGACTCTTCCTCAATGTCCTCACATCCAGGGCTTCATCCACAGGGGAAGTGGCTGTCCCGGGTGTCCTCTCAATGGTCACAATGGCTAGGTGACCTATTGAAAAAGTGGAAAAGAGAGCTGCAGATAGTATTGCAAAATGTGCTATCAGACTTTGACAGGTTGCGATGTTATGAGCCATATGCAGAAAGTCTTTGCTTTATCCCTTGATTTGACAGGGACACCTGCTTTCTGTTCTGGGCAACAGCTATGTGGGATACAGACAATTCCTATATTATACACCTTGCTATAGGAGGTCAGAGTATCTTGGTAGTTGGATGTCTGTTCATAGACTCAGATCTTGTATTCTGTGGGGCTTTACATTTTTCATGTTACCTCCCAGTCAGGATAAATCATTATCGGATCAACAGATAGCTGCACAATGTACAGTTAAAACTGACACAGCCATCAGATTAGGAGTGACCATTATACCTGGACCTCTAGAGGCATTTACTCCAAGTACATCAAACTTCATATATGTGTGTGTGCCCCCAGGTGAGTTCATTTCAATGGTTGACTGGAGATGTAAAGGCCAGTTTAGAGGAGAACACAGATGTAGCTGTGTGTTGGATGGTATTGTACTGGCAGATGTCCATAGCGTTGATCCCATTGCCATGGACTGTACAATTGTGGAGCAATCAGGTCGGTTCAATTGATTGTTAGTTTAACATGCAAGGCAATTTAAATTGTAGTACATTGTTCTGGTTTTCTTACGAGTGGAACAGTGCCTGCTGAGGGTTGTAGTGCTGTCTGTCCATGTGCTAACCACGCCATCCACGGACACTGTGGCCCCAGGTGAGTTTAGTTGACATGTGGGATGCCAGAGAGGGTTATTTAGACAGTTGGACACAGGGGTGGTGAGTGGGTTGGCTGTTAAGGTGTCAAATGGTGATCAGTGAGCATGCAAGACAAAACTTTTTGGTGATATTATTGTTTTTGTGACTTACCCAACTCCACTCCCCCAGGTATTCCTTTCAAGATTTCATGTTGCAGAATGCCCAAAGCCTTCTCCTCCCATTTTGTGAAAGTTGGGGGAGGAGGCGGGCCCCCCCGCCAGTCTTGAGGACTGCCAGCTGGGGCCTGGCAGCCATGGAACGCACCTTCCCCCTGAGGTTGTTCCACCTCTTCCTGATGTCCTCCCTTGTGTGTAGATAGGTGCCTACAGCATTCACCCTGTCAACTATTCTTTGCCACGTCTCCATGTTCCTGGCGATAGATGTTTGCTGGATTTGGGCTACAAATAGGTGTGGCTCTACTCTGATGATTTCGTCCACCATGAACGTCAATTCATCATCTATGAAACTGGGATGTTTTTGTGGGGACATGGTAGGTCGAAACGAAACAAAAAGGAAAAAATAGGTGATGAGATGTGGGTGCTGTGATGTGAGTGGGTGAAGATTGGTGTCTAGTGTGTGGGGTACTAATCTGTCTGTGGGGGTTTTGTGCAGGTGTGGGAAGAGTGATATGTGAAGTGTGTAGGGGTGCCTATTCGATGATTCTTAATTTCTGTGTGCGGTCTCTATCTTGCTGTGTATGGTGTTCTGGTTACAAAGGATTGTGGGGTGTGAAGGGGTGTCTTTTGTAGTTCAGCTTGTAGGTGTGTCGGGGTGTGGATCTGTGTCAGGTGTGGGGATTTTAAACTATTGAATGTGGTGTGGTGTATTGCTTTGTTGACCACCGACTGCTGCGGTTCCCACTGCCACTGGTCTTCCACCATGGAAGAACCAGTATTGTGATTTGTGGGCTGTCATAGGTTCAGAGATTTTTTTGCGGAATAGCAATGCTGGTGGTGGGATCGCCTCTTTTCCACACCCTCCAGAGCCCTGGCGATGTCAGGATGTTGGCTGATTTTTGGCAGGCTTGGCTGTGTAACTTGGAGTATGGCGATCTGTTTGACGACCGACATGGCGGTCTTTTGGCGGATGCCACCAGAAAAGTCTTACCATAAAACCGCCAAACTCATAATGAGGCCCTACACCCGGGTTAATGCATGAGTTATAGAGATCACTCCTTGTAAATCCGGAGAGGCAATCACCTCTTTTCTCATGTTCTAACTTGAAGACTTTTCAAGTTAAAGTAGTGATATAAACAGGCATTTTCAGGATAAACAAACACACAGACCCGATTCCTATCTGTGATCTGCAGAGAACAGCATCAGGAAAGATAATAGCCCAATATACACATCTGTGTAAACCGAGGCAGAATAAATACCTCAAATCCAATGAATTGACATGTAAAACATAATCACAAATAGTCGTGGTGGTTAACCAGTGGTTAAAGGACACCGTAGCAAGTCAGCACAGTAATCCAGCCGTACCTGAATGTTATCAGAGTCAAAGCCTTCTACAGATGCAGTTCAACCACAATGGAGACAGGAATAAACAATTTTTTCTCTCTGTGTAGTGCAAGCAAGGCAAAATGATCAGGAAATTTGTTTGCTGATTAAATAGTTGAAGTTGCTAAATAAATGAGCTCATCAATATGTTTGTCATTTGGTTCAAATGTAAGCCACAAAGAGTGATGCTGGAGCCTATTTAAACTGAGTATCACTAGTGACACATTAATGAACTCATATGGGGACTGGCAAATGCAAAGCCACTGCTAAGATTATATACATCAGCCAATATGGGTTCTTCTCTAACTGAGTTGAGTGATAGATACCCTAACTCATACAGTGTAAGAAGGTCTCTACTTCACTAATCTTTCTTCCACTTTCCTGAATTGGTGCCTCTGACACTTGTCTGTCATTCTTTCAGAAGTGAACTTTCTCTCTAACTCACTTCTATGTATTTTTGTATCTAAGGGCCAGATGTATCAAACTTTTTTGCATTCGCAAACAATGCGAATCCCAAAATTCAGCCGTTTGTGAGTACAAAAATACCCTTCACAATGGGCCAGATATATCAAACTTTTTTGCATTCACAAACGGTGCGAATCACAAAATTTGGCCGTTCGCGAATGCAAAAATGCCTTTCACAATCTATGAAAGGCATTTGCAGTGCAATTTTAAGGAATCGCAAAAATAGTGATTCCTTAAAATTGTGACCCCCATTTAGAGAATTCCTAATTCCTAAATGCCTATATCGCATTTAGGAAATGCTTCATACCTGTGCTCTGGAAATCGCAAATAGGAATTCCCTATTTGTGATTTTCTATTTCGAGAATTACGATTTGTTATTCTCTAAATGGGGTCGCAATTTTAAGGAATCGCTATTCTTGCGATTCCTTAAAATTGCACTGCAAATTCCTTTCATACATTGGACCAGATGTATCAAAGATCCATTTTGCATTTCTCAAATAGCGAATTTTAAGAAATCAATATTTAAGAAATGCAAAATGGGATGTATGAAATTTGCGATTCGGTAATTGCGATTTCTTAAAACTTAAAATTAGCAATTCCTATGACCGAATCGCACTTAGAGAATGTGACTCCATTAATCCCTATGGGCCTGTAGGCCCATAGGTGCGAATGGTTTTACATTTCCCAATGTGTGATTGTATAACTAGAGTATAACCTGGACTCAGATGAGATGCCAGAACACAAACCCACACCACCACCAGAGACATGTCCCACAGGAAGACAGCAGTCCCTGCACCAGCGCCAGTCAACTCCCCTCAGGAGGCACCACGATGCATGCAGACAGGGCACTGAAGAAGGAGTGGGTCCATCAATCTTTGGCAGCCTTGAAGCTTCCATGCTGAAGGTGCAGCGCCTGCAATGCAAACATTTGAAGTCACTGCACAGACAGTTTGTGTCTCACAATAGCAATATGGGGTTACTGCACAAGCAGTTGGAGACCCTGATTGAGGGACAGCAAGAAGCTGCTGAAAACACCAAGGAGTTGACACAGGCCATTGGAGAACTCTGCACTGAGATACGGCAGGAGCGCATCAGCCAGCGCAGGCACCATCATTAATATTTGGGAAAGTTTGAAAGCTTCTGTAGATCCGTCAATCGGCTTGCAAGTTCAACAGCCCTGATATCACAGCGTGCCGTTGCCACACAAGTGGAGATGGCACATTGCAGTCGGGACATTGCACAGGGACTGGTGCAAATTACCAACTTACTGGATGCCATGCAAACAGCATGCAGTGCCACAACCAGCGAACTGGGTGTTGTGAACAGTGAGGAGTCCTCTAGCCTCAGCAGTCTGACAGTCCCTGTGATTGATCCGAGGCGTTGCAGTGCCAGACACAGTACTGCATGTGAACCTGCTACTAGAGGTGTCAGCGAGGGCATTGAGCACTCAAGTGGAGTGCATGGATGTAATAAGTGATGTTGAGGGCTACAGGGGACCACCTAAACATGTAGAAATACAGTCATGCTATGATGCTAAAAGTGTGACACTGTTAATAGTTCATGTCTGCCCATTGTGAATAGCTATGTCCTAATGACACATTGTTTACCTGAAGTCAAGGTAATAAAGATGCTAACTACAGAAATACATTTCATTTAAGTGGATTTGTCATTACTTACATAAAAAATGGTTGCGCGTGATGTCAACACGTCTTTGCCGGCCCTCTGCTGCACTGGTCCTGTCTGCTGGTAGAAGGGGTGGTAAGGGATCATCATCCTCATCTGAGTCTGGCTCCATGAGTTCCACTGGTATGCCCCTGGTGGTTGCTAGGTTGTGCAAGATAGCACATGTGGCCACAATTGTGCATGTCGTCTCTGGGCTGTACTGTAGTGCACCTCCACTCTTATGGATGCACCTGAAATGGCTCTTCAGCAGCCCAAAAGTGGGTTAGCATATACATGCGCACTGAGTAGGTACTGTCTCTTGAATGCACAGAGAGTAAAATGAGTACATTTGCTGTCTGACGTCATGCTTACATCAATGCATTATTCAGAACTATCAAATTACCTAGTAGATATCCTTCACCAAACTCCCCAGCTAGCAGTCTTGTGTGTATCCTGCTGTGGTGAAAGATGTAGGAGTCATGTGTGCTCCCTGGGTATCTGGCCACGAGATCGGTAATGATGTAGGAGGCATTGCATATCACCTGTAGGTTCATAGAATGATGGTTTTTACGGTTGCGATACACATACTCGCTGGCCGATACATGTGTCCCATCAACAGCACCTAGGACATGTGGGAACTGTGCTATCTGGTAGAAATTAACTTTAGTTTGTTGTAATGCCTGTGGGATGTTGGGGAATCTTATGTACAGTTGTATTCTGCACAGCATGGCATTGAGAAATGAGTTGAAAAATCTAGAGAGGGCACTCTGTGATACCCCTCCAGCTGCTGCTATGACCCCTTGATAGCTCCCTGAGGCTAATAGATGCAGGGAGCATAATACCTGAACATGGGTTGGTATGCTATTTGTCCTGTGTGTTGTGCGCTGCAGCATGGTTTGCAGCTCAGCTATCAGGTCAAGTTTCAGAGCTGAGCTTAACCTGTACTTCTCATAAATTTCCTCCTCAGTCTGGTCAAAAAGGGTTATGCGCACTCTAATAATGAGCTCCGGTCTACTCCACTTTCTCCTCAAACTTGCCAAGATCCTCATTCTCCTCGCCATGACGTAGAGTGCAGCCATTGTGGAAGAGGGGCTCAGGCATTCTGGGACTCTTTATATCGTTTGCACCTGGTTACCACCTGGTTTCAGTTTGTGGTAAATTGCTTGTGCAAAGGGCCATTCTGCGAATAATCGCAATTTGCGATTTTTTGATGAACCGCATTGCGAATACATTTTTGTGTATCGCAATCTGCGTATCACAAATAGCGGCATGATTTAGCGGATCGCTATCTGCGATTCGCTAATCTGTATTGCAATTAGCGTTTCGCAAATTGTGATTTGGTAATTCATATCGCTATTTGCGATACGCTATTTGTGACACGCTAATTCATGTCTCATTCGCAAAAATTCGCAATTTTTGCGATTTCTAATTTTCCCACTGCGAATGCCTTTCATACATCGAAAACCGCATTTAGGCTTGCTACATCTGGCCCGTAATTACCTCCAAATCCAATTTGGTAGTAAGCATGTGCAATTTTAAAAAAAATGCATTATAAATGCATTTTTAAAAATGACATGTAGTGCACACATGCCGCTAGGGCATGTGTGTGCTTCACATGTCTGCAAATATTTGTTTGGGGTGCATCATAGGGGGCCTTAGGCCCCCAGCACCCTGGGGTTTGCATTACCTAATTTGCAAATTCCTAACTGGAATTCGCTAATTGGGAAATGCAAAACCATTCGCACCTCTGGGCCTAGAGGCCTACATTATCTAATTGCGATTCGGTAATAGCGATTGTGAATTTTAAGAATTCGCTATTACCAAATCCCAAATTTCATACATCCCATTTTGCATTCCTTAAATAGCGATTTCTTAAAATTCGCTATTTAAGTAATGCAAAACAGATCTTTGATACATCTGGCCCTAAGAGTGCTAAGCTTAACTGTTATTGTGAATGGATATACCAGAGCACCAACTCTCTCTACTTCTATATGAAACTGGTAATACCTGAAAACTAAACACATTAAAAAATAGGCATCACTAATATACATGTGTACTATCACTTCTCCCTCTGTTATGAATATCTACTTCAGGCTTTGTCACTACATGTTTTCAAATAATGTATAGTTTCTGCTTGAATTTTGTAGACTTGTAAAATAACTAATATTGTTTGCATCCCTCATGTGATGGGGCTTATGGTAGTATTATTGTAAGAATTTAAAGTACACACCCTATGTCTGCTGTTTATAGATTTAGGTCTAATTGCAACCCTGGTGGAGGGGCTTACTCTGTCACAAACGTGATGGATATCCAACCCACTGTATTACAATTTACATTAAAACCAACATTGTTATACCACATTTGTGATGGAGTAATCCCCTCTGCCAAGGTCATAATCAGGCCCATAATCGTCTTCTGTGAGCAACAGTATTGCCATTGTTTTTTAGCTGGTAAGCCCTACCCTCAAATCATGTTCCCAATTACTCCTGGTACTTAGTGGTGCTATATCTTGCACTGGGGCAACACCCTTGTAAATGTGGGATGTGATATATTCTGCAAGTATCAATCATTGATCTAAATAAACAGGAAGCGAACTCCTTTGGCAACTGCAGGACAAGTGCCCTCAATATATTTTGTGAACTGTGATATAGGAAGATGTCTAAGGGTCTTATAACTGTATTTTCTCTCTGGAATTGTGACAAGTCAATAAACAATCCTCCTGGGAATAGATCACTTACGCGGGTCACCCCTATTCTAGCCAGCTGCAATTTAGCTGAGAAGAATGTTTGTAAATTGTAAATCTTTGCTTGGCCTGGAAAAATACCCCTAGTCCTGGCATAAGGGGAATAAAATGATTAGCAATAGGACTGGCCAAGATTTTGCCATCCGTGTTGATGCCTTCTCAAGTCAACTGATCAAAATATTTGTAAGTAACCTCTGCCATCAGGGCATTCAATGAGCAGGCAAATTATCATTTCTGGTAGTCACATGAGACTATTCCCCTTCCTGAAGGGCTTTTTCTAGCATGTCCAGGCTACCTCAAATACATCATGGACTCTAGATTGTTTTTCAATAAATACAGCAGCGATTGTAGCCTTAAACACCCCACTCCCCCGAGGACTTCAGGTGTAAATACAGAGCTTGATTTAATAGTACAGTATTATACAATTTCATTCAATCAGAATCGAAAACAGTAGTTTAACTTCCAGTACGATTATTGAGTGATCCGAGAGTATGCAAGAGACATATACCTTTCCAGTGATCCTGCTAAGTCAATCCATTATGTGGGCATGAAGGCCTACCATGAACTTACAAGTTTAAAAAGTGTTGTCCTCCAAATATCAATTAAGTTGACATTATTCATTATTTGACACCAGTTAATTGTTTGCTATAGACAATGCAAGTCATATGACCTCACAGTGCAATTGCATTGTTCCAATTAAAAACCCAGAAGATGTTATGACTATAGTAGAAAACACACCCTTCCACCTACCACACTGCCCTGCCCATCTAGCAGTTAATAGATCCTTCCCAGAACTCAAAAACTGTACAGCACAATTTGCACCTTCAGCTTGCTAGAGGCAAAGGCTGCAAGGTTCCATAAATACTGCTAATGTGCAGTGGTGGGCTGTTAATTATAGCTACAGGCGGACAAGATCCATAAGTACACATCTTGTCAAACAACACTTCAAAAGGTTGTGATGTGAGCTTTAGACTAAAGATACAGATGCATCAGTAGGGCAAGAACAGACTACAGTATTACCATAGTTACCATAAAAAATGGTTAGTAAATTTAATCTTCAATGTCCTTGGGCCCCACTTGCTCCCCCTCTTCCTCATATCAGGGAGTTCTCGATTTCTCCTTTTGGGTGTTGTTATGGCTTGAATCTGCTTATTGTTTCTTGTTAACAAAATTATACAACATATTTCCACTGCAACCAAAGACCGCTGAGTTAATAGTAACAAGGAAGGAGGGGAGGGTGGGAAGAGCGGTGGGAGAAGGGGAATGGGTCCCAGGATGGAGGGTGATTCCCAATGGGTCATCCAGACTGTTGGTATGTGCCTTTATATTTGAGCCATAAGAGACACGGGGCCCCATGCAGATGGATCAAAGGCTGCATGGAGCATGTTAGTGAAGCCCAGTATTCGCAGATAAACAGGGCAGGTGAGCTCTTGGATTTTATCGACTAAAAAGCTAACACAACCCCCCCACGTTTTCTCAAAGCGCATCAGTGTACCCATTGTGGTCGATGTAAGCTGTGCCATGCCAAACAGGTGTCACAGCTTATATAGCCAATATAGGAGTGTTGGCGTCTGATCAGACCCCCAGTGCATCACTATAGTTTGTTTTGCTGCCCCAAGTACCAATGTAATAGCCTGTTCCTTTGAAGACTGTAGGAGGTATATGATTGGGTTAGGGAGTCCTAAAAGGATATAGCTGGGAAATTGTGGTAAATCTGTGGACCATATTTGGTTGATGTCAGGTAGAACTGCCTCCCAGAATGGCTGAATATTGGAGCATGACCATCGTGTGAGAGTGCCCATTTGGCCACATTGTCTTCAGCACCTCCCATCGCTATTTCTCTTCCACTTGGCTATTCTAGCTGGAATGTAGTACCAGTAGTGCACAATCTTTAGCATCATTTTGGTGCCCGTAGATCTGCAGGCTGATACGCGGGCCCTACGCTGTATATCGCTCCATTCTTTGGCAGTGAATGTGCGTTCACACTCTTGCTCCCAGCATTTCTGCAGTGGGGATTTGTTGGAGTTCAGGGCCACAATAAGGAATTTAGAGACGTCTGAAAGTACCGCCTGAAAGTCTGCTGGTAATCGAGCACTTTTCAAAGACAAGAAGGGGACGTCTTGCTTAAGGGTGAAGGTGGGGTTGCAACAGCCAGTGTCTCAGTGCTATGTATTGCCAGTAAGCACTGGAGGGGAAGTCATAATGGCGGTCCGTGAGGACCCCCAGGACAAAATCATCTCCCAGCCTCTTACAACCGGCTGCTTGTCAGGTGTCAAAGGAAGTGCCTTGGGCTGCTGGTGGGAGTGCAGGGTTGCCTATAAAGGGTGTCATGGGTAAAATGTGAGAGGATAGCTGATGTCTGAATTGTACCCTGTGCCGGAAGCCCATAGTAGCTGCCGCAGGGGTTTAGGTAGCCAGGGATTTTTCCAAATATGGATGCTGGCCACTGCTTGGCCAATGAGATATCAGTGCTTCTCTGTGGAGGGCCTGGCACTTTCCACCAACCATGTAGCACGGTTGGGCCATTTGGGAATATTTTGTCAAGAGGGGTATGCCCAAGCTACCATCTGCAAGAGTCAAGTGTGCATATTTCCTAGCTATGCCTGCCTTTTTTCCCACCTCAGATAAAGTCATTGATGAGGCGTTGCAATTTGGTGAGAACGGACGGGGGAGCTGCTACGGTAAGGTCTGCATGACATAGAGTAGTTTTGGGAGCAGTGTCATTTTGACTGCCGCTAGTCAACTTAGCCAGGTAAGTGTATACTTTTTCCAAACAGAAAGGTCCGCTTTAGCAAGGTTTAATAGCCTCGAGTATTTGCTTCCAGCGGTGTGGCCCAGCGTCGACAGTAGCTCCAGACCCAAGTATGCCACACCAAGAGTTGCCCAGGTAAGAGGGAAGAGGCACTCCAATTGTGTTTGGTCTGCCTTCGGTAAAGTGAGGTTGACCATGCTAGATTTTGAGAAATTGATTTTAAAACCTGAAAATTTCCTGAAGGTCTCCAGTTCCTGCATAAGTGGGAGAGTGAAGTGAGTGGGTTCTTCATCATGATCTGTACATCATCGGCATAAAGCTCCAGCTTGTGTTCCCTGCCCCCATCGGTAAACCCCTGATGCTATTGTTAAGACTCACCTGTTGTGCTAAAGGCTCCATGTAGGGAGCAAATAACAAGGGAGAAAGGAGGCATCCCTGGCGGGTACCCCTTCAGATGTCAAATGGCTGAGACAGGAGGCCATTGGCCCTGAACGCTGGCTTAGACGCCACCCAGTTGTGAAACCTTGGACTCAAGCCTATTTTGAACTCTGTCAAATGCTTTTTTCAGTGTCAAGTAACAATGGGTATGTGTGACCGATGGGCTTTGTCAATAAGATGACAGAGTCGCTTTGTATTGTCCCTGCAGTTGCGTTGTGGTATGAAACCAGCTTAATGGGGTCAATCAGGCATCACATATAGGGGGCCAAGTGGGTCCCCAAGATTCCCCAAAAACCTTTAACACCTATTTTTAGTAGAGAGATGGGACGCTATATTGAGCAGCTGGCAGGGTCTCTGCCTATGGATATCACAGTAATGGTTGCTAATTGCATTGTGTCAGTAATAGTGCCGGTTGTGCTAAAGGAATTATAAAGTCTAGTTAAGATGGACACTAATACGGGTGCAAAAGGCCTTGTAAAAGTCACCCGCATAGCCGTCTGGCCCCAAGGCTTTGCCAAGCATCAGTTTTTGTATGGCCTGCAGTACCTCAGTGATGAGGATATCTTTCTCAAGAATTGAAGAATCTGGCCCAGAGAGGCAGAGTAGGGATAATTGTGCTAGGTATGCTTCTGCATTGCCTATCTTTACATTTTCAGCTTTGTAGAGTGTAGAATAAAAGTGGTCAAATGCTTGTCCTATGAGGTCGTCCTGGCTTACCCGATGGCCTTAGGAGTTGTCCACCTCCACTATTATCTGTCGCTTAGTGTGTGAGCGTCGTCTATGTGCCAGCAGTCACCCTACTGTGTTGTCCACTACACAGTATTTCTGCTTTAGGAGCAGCAAGGCATATTCGGCCATGCCCACGTCCAGAGTTTTAAGTTGCTTGGAGGCATTGTCAGTTACCTGTGTACCTTGATGTATGTTTGTCTTTGTTTTCTAATTCCTGAACTGCAGTGTCCAAGTGCATTCTCTTATCTCTCTTATATTTATTCTTGCAAACTGCTATTCCAATGAAACGCCCCCTGATTACAGCCTTCAGAGTGTCCCAGAGTAGTGCTACTGGGGCCTCTGTAGTGTTGTAAATGTGTAAGAACTCAGTTATAGCTGATGTTATTTCTATAACTGTCGTGTCCTGATGCTGGAGGGTTAGTTTAAGGTGCCAAGTGTGCTGACATGTCATGTAGTCTGGTAGACGACAGGCAACTGAAAGAGGTGCATGGTGAGATAGCGCCGCCACCCATATGTCTGCTATAGTGGTGACTGCACTCAGGTAGTGTGAGATTATAAAGTACTCATTCCTAGCAGATGATTGGTGCACATGAAAACTTTTCACATGTATATATATCATGTATAATATTCATTGGCAGCCCCACTGAGTAGATTGTGTTGCCATAAGAAATGCATTTTTTGTGTTGCTAATAACTTTGGTGCCATTTGTGAAATCTCCATGAAACTTTCCAAAAAAGCACTTATTTTAAACTGGTTTGTGCACTGATTTTCATGTGATCCGTCAGCATAGCCCGAGAAAAAGGAGGGTCCCAAAACATTTTTTCCACATTCATTTTTCCATATGAACTTCAGAATGCTGTTAGGGCTGTTTATAGTTTTTTGGTGATGTCCCTAAGAGGGGCAGAGGCACCACTAACCAGTTTTTTAATTCTATAAGGGCTGAAGAAAGTTTTTTATGCCCCAGCAACATTACAAAAAACAGTAAGTCTCCTGGGTCATTGAATCCATGACCCCAGGAGAACTTACCATATTTCTATAAGCATTTCCCAGAATGGAGCTTTTGCTCTGCAACTTGAAATGCAGTTCCATCTAGGGCCTGGTTATGGCTGCCTGGTTCTGGTTATATTTAATGTGGCCTAAACAAATATACAAGTTCATCTTGTGGTTATTTTCATAATTGTATTATGGGGGCTGAAAAATATTTATAAAACTGATTTTTTGTTTTAAATCTCTATTTATTTTCAACTCACAAAATGTAAAAACTACTATCTAAAAAGGATGAGTCATGTGAATGTTTTTAATAAGATCTTTTTAAACATAATTTTAGTAATCAATATTAAACAATACATTGTGTAAATAATTGACATATACATTTACATAAAATTATTGTTGATGTTCGAAAAAACAAAATAGATCTGCTTTATAAATACTGGTTTGCTTACCCCTTGATAAAGCCAGTACGCTCACCTTTTCTATTTTAGTGCTACAGAAGGCTGTCTTTGGTGTAGGCTTGGCTGCTCAGAGCGTAGGTCCTGTGGCCAACATCATGCCATGCACATGGTTTGGCTGTCTGTGGAAGGTAAATTTGCCACTCTACCAAGCACAGTGTTTTAGACATCATTTCATTAGACATGTCATAAGTGTTGTGAGGAGTGCTATGATTTAACAAGCTAAAAGTGATGTAATATGAAAAGATATGTGTTAGAAATGGGGTCTCTTGCTGGCAGAGGTATACACCCTTGTCCAAATAGAGGCCATAATCCTAGTCAGGGTAAATCACACCCAATCCAAATTATCCTGTGCCCCCCCTCTGGTAGCTTGGCCCTGAGCAGTCAGGCTTAACTTAGAAGGCAATGTGTAAAGTATTTGTGCAATAAATCATACAGTAACACAGTGAAAACACCACAAAAATACACCACATAGGTTTAGAAAAATATATGATATTTATTTGGTTAAATTAAGGTCAAAACGATAAAGATCCAATAAGCACAAGGTGTGATATCACTTTTGCAGGATTAAAAAAAGTCTTAGGTATAAGAAATCAATATTGTCTCTTGTTTACACAAAGTACCTGGTTTGCGACAAAAATAACATGCACGGAGACCGCAGAGGAGGAGATGTGTGGAAAAATAGGATGTGTGTCAGACTTTCTGACAGGGCACAAAGGATGCGTTGTTTGTTTCCACACTGCAAGGGTCTTTCCATCATTTTTCGGCACACAGGCTTGGTTCCTCACTGCAATGCAGGGATCTTTTTGACCCCCAGGGACGATGCCAAGAAATCCTGGGTGTGCGAGAAGAAGTAACAGGCATTGCGTCGATGCGACAATGGCGATGCGTTGAATTTTCTGTCCCACATAGTGCACTTTACCAGGGGCTTACAAGTAAATCAGATATGCCAATTGGGAATGAATCAATGTTACCATGTTTAAGGGAGAGAGCATATGCACTTTAGTAAAATAAATGGGAAGGAATATTAAGGGAAAGAAAGCGCTCCCAACATTCCCCTCTCAGTGGAAATAACCAATTCAAGGTACGGTGCTCCCAGCCTGAGAGGATCCGACCCCTTCCTTCAAAAGATACAGCCCAATTTAGTACAAAGACCAAGGCACACGTAAATAATAAACAGTTCTAAAATCAGTTATTCGTGATTCTGTACGCCTGTTCATTTCCCATTGTCCCTGTCTGATCCTCTGGACCTCGGCTAAAAAAGATATAGGGCCAGATGTAGCAAGAAGGCAAATTGCGAGTTGCAATTTGCGAGTCCTTCCGACTCGCAAATTGCAACTCGCAATTTGCTATACAGAACGGTGTCTCAGACACCGTCTGCAAGTCGCTATGGGGTCGCAAAGACCCACCTCATTAATATTAATGAGGTGGGTCGCAATTTGCGACCCCATAGCGATTCAGGGCACTCACGGACATGGAGGCCTGCTGGGAACAGCAGACCTCCATGTCCATGACTGCTTTTAAATAAAGCAGTTTTTTTTTTCAAAGTGCAACCCGTTTTCCTTAAAGGAAAACGAGCTGCACTTTGAAAAATAAACCGAAACCTTTTGTTTCGGTATTTTTCAGGGCAGGTAGTGGTCCATTGGACCACTGCCTGCTCTGAAAAATTATTTTTTAGGCCAGACACAAAGGGGAAGGGGTCCCATGGGGACCCCTTCCCGTTTGCGACTGGGTTACCATCCACTTCAAGTGGATGGTAACTGCGAGTCCATTTGCGACCGCTTTCGCGGGCACAAATGGAATTGCATACCAGTGCGACTCGCAAATAGGAAGGGAACACCCCTTCCTATTTGCGACTCGGAAATGCATTTTGCGAGTCGGTTCCGACTCGCAAAATGCATTTCTACATACCAGATGGGCTTTAGCGACTCGCAAACGGCGTTTTTCGCCATTTGCGAGTCGCTAAAGCTTTCCTACATCTGGCCCATAGTGCCTTGTTTGTTAGTAACATCTTGTCCTGAAGTATTGGACATATCACTAGATTCACTGTTACTAATTGAGATATTACTCAGCGATGACTGAGAACCTGTTTGTTGGGACTGTAAACCTTCAGCTCCCTTGATTAAATGGTCATACTTGCGTAAAAATGTAAAAACTCTCCCTCTCATATAGTCCAGTTCATCCCGTTTTAGTTTACGTGACTTTCTGCGTGTGACTTCCATTTTGTGCTGATTAATAATCTCATTAAGAATTGCATAGTTTTTAGCGGTCGCCTCCTCCATATTCATATCCTTAATCTCAGTTTCTAGGCAGGATATATCTGCCTGAAGTTTATTAACCTTTCTCTCAGAATTTTCTATTAGGATATTCATCAGTTTCATAGAACTTGATATCAGTTCCTGTTCCCAGCTGTCTAATAAATCTGGGTCTAAATCGTCAAACGTGGGGAATATATGAGATCTCAAACCTCTAGGTATCCTATTAAGTTTGACATAATGTTTTAATGTGGCCCCATCCCACCATTTCGAGACCTCCTGTTTCTTCAATCTCTCAAGTTTAATAAACTTGTCCCTAAGTCCAACCCTCTCTACTTTACTGCCTGAAGGGTTGGAAGTCTGGGCATCCTTACCAAGCCCAAAATCACCAAATAAATCCGCCGCCAGCTTAGCACGATCCATGTTGGGATACAATAGTAAAGAAATTCAGGGTGTATGGAGCTGCTAACCCTTAAGCACACAAATAGTACAATAAAGGGGAAGGAATATTAAGGGAAAGAAAGCGCTCCCAACATTCCCCTCTCAGTGTAAATAACCAATTCAAGGTACGGTGCTTCCGGCCTGGGAGGATCCTCCCCTTCCTCAAAAAGATACAGCACAATATAGTACAAAGACCAAGGCACACGTAAATAATAAACAGTTCTAAAATCAAGTAATTCGTAAATCTGTACGCCTGTTCATTTCCCATTGTCCCTATCTGATCCTCTGGACCTCGGCTAAAAAAGATACAGTGCCTTGTTTGTTAGTAACATCTTGTCCTGAAGTATTGGACATATCACTAGATTCACTGTTACTAATTGAGATACTACTCAGCGATGACTGAGAACCCGTTTGTCGGGACTGTAAACCTTCAGCTCCCTTGATTAAATGGTCATACAACTCTCCCTCTCATATAGTCCAGTTCATCACGTTTTAGTTTACGTGACTTTCTGCGTGTGACTTCCATTTGGTGCTGATTAATAATCTCATTAAGAATTGCATAGTTTTTAGCGGTCGCCTCCTCCATATTCATATCCTTAATCTCAGTTTCTAGACAGGATATATCTGCCTGAAGTTTATTAACCTTTCTCTCAGAATTTTCTATTAGGATATTCATCAGTTTCATAGAACTTGATATCAGTTCCTGTTCCCAGCTGTCTAATAAATCTGGGTCTAAATCGTCAAACGTGGGAAATATATGAGATCTCAAACCTCTAGGTATCCTATTAAGTTTGACATAGGGGGTCATTACGACCTTCTTTTTGCAAGACCGCCGAGGGACCGCCGTGCGGAAGACCGTCTGTGCAGGCGGTTTGCCGCTCGGCGTATTATGACTGTTGGCTGTTCTCCGTCGTTATTCCGACGGAGAGCCGCCAACAGCCATACTTGCGGGCGGCGGGGAAGTGGAGGTTGCTCCACCTCCACCGCCACGCTAACAGAACACCGCCCAGCAAATCACGTCCTGTGATTAATCAGCACCAAATGGAAGTCACACGCAGAAAGTCACGTAACCTAGAACGGGATGAACTGGACTATATGAGAGGGAGAGTTTTTACATTTTCACGCAAGTATGACCATTTAATCAAGGGAGCTGAAGGTTTACAGTCCCGACAAACGGGTTCTCAGTCATTGCTGAGTAATATCTCAGTTAGTAACAGTGAATCTACTGATATGTCCAATACTTCGGGACAAGATGTTACTAACAAACAAGTCACTGTATCTTTTTTAGCCGAGGTCCAGAGGATCAGACAGGGACAATGGGAAATGAACAGGCGTACAGAATTACAAATAACTGATTTTAGAACTGTTTATTATTTACGTGTGCCTTGGTCTTTGTACTATATTGTGCTGTATCTTTTGGAGGAAGGGGAGGATCCTCCCAGGCCGGGAGCACCGTACCTTGAATTGGTTATTTCCACTGAGAGGGAAATGTTGGGAGCGCTTTCTTTCCCTTAATATTCCTCCCCATTTATTGTACTATTTGTGTGCTTAAGGGTTAGCGGCTCCATACAACCTGAATTTCTTTACTATTGCATCCCAACATGGATCGTGCTAAGCTGGCGGCGGATTTTTTTGGTGATTTTGGGCTTGGTAAGGATGCCCAGACTTCCAACCCTTCAGCCAGTAAAGTAGAGAGGGTTGGACTTAGGGAAAAGTTTATTAAACTTGAGAGATTGAAGAAACAGGAGGTCTCGAAATGGTGGGATGGGGCCACATTAAAACATTATGTCAAACTTAATAGGATACCTAGAGGTTTGAGATCTCATATATTCCCCACGTTTGACAATTTAGACCCAGATTTATTAGACAGCTGGGAACAGGAACTGATATCAAGTTCTATGAAACTGATGAATATCCTAATAGAAAATTCTGAGAGAAAGGTTAATAAACTTCAGGCAGATATATCCTGTCTAGAAACTGAGATTAAGGATATGAATATGGAGGAGGCGACCGCTAAAAACTATGCAATTCTTAATGAGATTATTAATCAGCACCAAATGGAAGTCACACGCAGAAAGCCACGTAAACTAAAACGGGATGAACTGGACTATATGAGAGGGGGAGTTTTTACATTTTCACGCAAGTATGACCATTTAATCAAGGGAGCTGAATGTTTACAGTCCCGACAAACGGGTTCTCAGTCATTGCTGAGTAATACCTCAGTTAGTAACAGTGAATCTACTGATATGTCCAATACTTCGGGACAAGATGTTACTAACAAACAAGTCACTGTATCTTTTTTAGCCGAGGTCCAGAGGATCAGACAGGGACAATGGGAAATGAACAGGCGTACAGAATTACAAATAACTGATTTTAGAACTGTTTATTATTTACGTGTGCCTTGGTCTTTGTACTATATTGTGCTGTATCTTTTGGAGGAAGGGGAGGATCCTCCCAGGCCGGGAGCACCGTACCTTGAATTGGTTATTTCCACTGAGAGGGAAATGTTGGGAGCGCTTTCTTTCCCTTAATATTCCTCCCCATTTATTGTACTATTTGTGTGCTTAAGGGTTAGCGGCTCCATACAACCTGAATTTCTTTACTATTGCATCCCAACATGGATCGTGCTAAGCTGGCGGCGGATTTATTTGGTGATTTTGGGCTTGGTAAGGATGCCCAGACTTCCAACCCTTCAGCCAGTAAAGTAGAGAGGGTTGGACTTAGGGACAAGTTTATTAAACTTGAAAGATTGAAGAAACAGGAGGTCTCGAAATGGTGGGATGGGGCCACATTAAAACATTATGTCAAACTTAATAGGATACCTAGAGGTTTGAGATCTCATATATTCCCCACGTTTGACAATTTAGACCCAGATTTATTAGACAGCTGGGAACAGGAACTGATATCAAGTTCTATGAAACTGATGAATATCCTAATAGAAAATTCTGAGAGAAAGGTTAATAAACTTCAGGCAGATATATCCTGTCTAGAAACTGAGATTAAGGATATGAATATGGAGGAGGTGACCGCTAAAAACTATGCAATTCTTAATGAGATTATTAATCAGCACCAAATGGAAGTCACACGCAGAAAGCCACGTAAACTAAAACGGGATGAACTGGACTATATGAGAGGGGGAGTTTTTACATTTTCACGGAAGTATGACCATTTTATTGAGGGAGCTGAAGGTTTACAGTCCCGACAAACGGGTTCTCAGTTATCGCTGAGTAATATCTCAATTAGTAACAGTGAATCTAGTGATATGTCCAATACTTCAGGACAAGATGTTACTAACAAACAAGGCACTGTATCTTTTTTAGCTGAGGTCCAGAGGATCAGACAGGGACAATGGGAAATTAACAGGCATACATAATTACGAATAACTGATTTTAGAACTGTTTATTATTTACGTGTGCCTTGGTCTTTGTACTATATTATGCACTTTAGTACTGGTGAGCAGTCGTAAAGTGCACAGAGTCCTAAAACCAGCAAAAACAGTGTCAGAAAAGTGGAGGGAGACAGGCAAAAAGTTGGGGAATGACCAACTTACGGCTGCCAGGTCTAACAGTATGCATGGAGAATGCATGTGCTAGAGTTAATGTACTCTGGCTAACGAGTTAACATTGTGCACAGAGGTGCACGATGTATAGTAGTTTGAAGGTGGTGCATAAATTATAAATTTAAGTTATAACCAAGAGTTTAGAATTTCTAATGATTGTATATGTTAAGTTGGTTTCGTATAGAATGAACAATCAGTTTTCCTGACTATAACATATCCTCATCCTTTGGCATTTTCATTGATTTATTTTTTATTTTTTATAAAAATGTTTTACAAATTGTGTCAATCGAGTAGAGTGTGATTAAGTCTAGTATCCTAGATTACAGTGGAGGAGAGTGTTGTAGAGTTTAGTATCTTAGAGTATAGTGTAATTGAGTGGAGTGGTGTACCGTACAGTGAAGTAGTGTTATACACTGGAGTGGCATGGTGTGTCACAGAGTGGAGTGGAGTATTGAGGAGTGGAGCAGCATGTTTACAGTGGAGCAGCATATCGTTCTGTGGAATAGAGTGTCGTAGTGGAGTGTCATCAAATGGAGTCCAGCACACATAGGAAGAGGAGAAAATGAGGAGAAACAGTGATATTTCTCCTCATTGCACTTTCCTTTAATGTTTAGGTGCATGTTCAGGTTTGCATGGACTTGTAAATCTGGGAATGGGTTAAAATCGATGGGTGTTGCGTGGGAATACCCACCACAACGCCCATGGAATGCCTACCCAGGGCAGAGTAGGGCAATGCAGCAACTTCCACTGTGTTGAGTTACTCCAGATTTATGAGGTTGCTCAAAGCCACGCACAGAGGCTTTGCATGGCTTCATAAATATGACTGATGTTGATGATGTGCATCACACATTTACCACTCTGCGAATGTGAATCAACACTTTTGTAAATATGACATGTTAGAAATTGTGCCTCTAGTTGGCAGAGGTATATACCCTTGTCCAAGTAGGGGCCACAATCCTAGTCAGGATAAGTCACATCACAATCAAAATGATCCTGTGCTCACCCTCTGTTAGCTTGGCACAGAGCAGGCAGGCTTAACTTAAAGGCAATGTGTAAAGTATTTCTGCAATAACTCATGCAGTAACACAGTGAAAACACCACACAAAGTACTCCACACAAGTTAAGGAAAACAGATATTATTTATCTGAATAAAATAAGATAAAAACAACAAAAATCCAATATGCACAAGTTAAGATATCACTTTTTAAAGGTTTAAATGAGTCTCAACCATTAAGAAACAGTAGTTGTATTCTTGTAACAGAAAATACCTGGGATGCTTTAAAAATAGCAATGCGTGGGGCATGTAGAGGTGAAGAGGCATTGAAAAACAAGGCACTGTAACAGATTTTCCGGCACAGCACAGACGTTTTGCAAGTGATACCTCCATTTCCATGAGTGCAGCCTTTGTTCCTCAATGTGATGCAGGGATATTTTTATGCCAAGGAACAATGCTGGTAAGAAGGAGCAGGTGCTGCATCAATCCAGTAGGCAATGTAGTGATTTTTCAGTCACAAGGCAGGTGCTCTGTTGATTCGGCAGGCGTTGCATCGATTTTCTGACTCACAGTGATTTTCTTTTCTTTGGAGTTTTTTGTGCCCCTGAGACTTCAGCAACGGGAGGCAAGCTCATGCTGTTCCCTTTGAGAGCAATTGTGGGTAAGGCAGAGTCCTTCCAGCAGAGTCTGGGGCCAGCAGGCAAGAGGACAGCAAGCAAGGCAGCAGTCCTTCTCAGGAAAGCAGTCCAGAGGAGTGCTTTGGGCAGCTAGGCAGTCCCTGGGACAGAGTCCAGTTGCAGGAGAAAAAGTGTCTGATTTGGGGGGTGGGGGGGTCAGAGATCCAGTATATATACCCAAACATGTCTTTGAAGTGGGGGAAACTTCAAAGAGTGGTTCTGAAGAGCACAAGTGTCCCTTTCAGCCTAGTCTTGTCTTCCAGGATCCCTGTGGGAGGGTTATCAGTCCTTTGTGTGAGGGCAGGCCACTGGCCATTGAAGTGTAAGAGAGAGCCCCTCCACCTTTCCTACCCAGGGAGACCCATTCAGTATGCAAATAAATGCAGATGTGACTGAATGTCCTGTGTTTATGGCTGGCTGGGTAGAATGCACAAGGGGAGCTGTCAACCAGCACAACCCAGACGTGGATTACAGACAGGCTGTAAGGCATTAATGGCAGTAAGTGCATAGAAATGCCCAGTTTGTTAAAAGTGGCACTTGTAAAATAACAATATTAAATCCAACTTCACCAGTAAGCAGAATTTTCTATTACCATTCTGGCAATACTATACATGACAGGGATATTCCTTTTAGATCAGAATCTACCACTTAAAGTATATAAGGGCAGTTCTAATGCATGTCTATGAGAGGAGCAGGCCTCACAGTTGTGGAAACATAATTTGTGAGTTTTCACTACCAGGACATGTAAAACCCATATGTTCATGGCCTTTCTTTTACTTACAGAGCACCCTGCCCTATGAGTTACCTAGGGCCTGCCTTAGGGGTGACCTATGTGTAGACAAAGAGGATTTTAAGGTTTGGCAAGTAGTTTCAAATGCCAAGTCGAAGTGGCAGTAAAATTGCGCACACAGGCCTTGCAATGGCAGGCCTGAGACATAGTTAACGGACAAATTATGCGGGTGGCACAATCAGTGCTGCAGGCTACACAGGCCCCGGGCACATATAGGGGGTCATTCTGACCCTGGCGGTCGGTGATAAAGCGGCGGCCAACCTGCAAACAGGCCAGCGGTCAAAAAAATGGAATTCTAACCCTGGCGGGAACCGCCAACACAGGCCGCCACTTTAACACTCCGACCGCCACAGCGGGACCGACAAACAGCGCGGCGGTCACCGCCAACAGACAGGCGGCAGACAATGTACCGCCCACCCTATCACAACTCACCAATCCGCCACCTTTTCCGGGGCGGGAGCCCCGCCGATAAAAACACGGCGGAAACAGACTACGAACGGGAAAACGCTCACCTATACACACTCCACGAGGAAGGAGGACAGCATGGAGCCCGAATTACACATCCTACCAGCTATTGTCTACCTGCTCATCTACCAGGAGTACGAACGCCGGCGCAGACGACAACGGTGAGTACTGCACCTACGACACAGGCGAGGGGGGAGGAGGAAAGCTTACGGGCACACACATGCGCCATACACAAACCCCCCCACCACAAATACCTACACTCCAATGTCGAGCAACAATTCAGAGTGACACCACACAAACCCCCCGGAATAATGCAAAGACACAATTTAAATGATCTATAAAATATATGTATAAATAGCTCCATTGAAGGAATGGCAAATATGCCATATAAAAGATACAAAAATAAGGAATGAACATAGTCCACAATATATCCATAGGCAAAAAGTCCGGCACATTCCGTGAAAGTTCCATAGTCCGTGGGCCAATGTGCACAAACACATGGGCAAAGCCCACACAGGAGACCAGATACCATTGGAGAGAACACTGCAGGGGCATCAGACGATAAAACTACAGGCACCTCAGGGGGAAGGGAAGGGGGGACACCTCAGCCACATGAGTCTACGACGCCAGATCCACGAGGGGCCTCCATGCCCACTGTCCCATCCTGGGGAGTGCAAAGCCACAGTCTCACAAGTCCCTACAGTGGGAGGCTTGCCCACTGGACCATCCTGGGGAGTGCAAAGCCACAGTCCATCAGATGGATTACCGACTCCACAGTTATTGGAGGAGGCATGGTGCCCAGAGTGCTTCCTGAAGCCCTGCTCGACACAGAACCGGCACTGTCAATGGGCCAGCGGTGCTTGAGATGAAGGGCCCAGTGGAGCGGTGCTTGAGATGAAGGGCCCAGCGGAGCGGTGCTTGAGATGAAGGGCCCAGCGGAGCGGTGCTTGACAGGAAGGGCCCAGCGGAGTGGTGTTTGAGACGGCGGGGCCCAGCGGAGCGGTGCTTGAGATGAAGGGCCCAGCGGAGCGGTGCTTGAAAGGAAGGGCCCAGTGGAGCGGTGTTTGAGACGGCGGGGCCCAGCGGAGCGGTGCTTGAGATGAAGGGCCCAGCGGAGCGGTGCTTGAGATGAAGGGCCCAGCGGAGCGGTGCTTGAGATGAAGGGCCCAGCGGAGCGGTGCTTGACAGGAAGGGCCCAGCGGAGCGGTGTTTGAGACGGCGGGGCCCAGCGGAGCGGTGCTTGAGATGAAGGACCCAGCGGAGCGGTGCTTGAGATGAAGGGCCCAGCGGAGCGGTGCTTGAGATGAAGGGCCCAGCGGTGCGGTTCTTGTCCCGGCGGGGCCCTGTTCAGCAGTGCTCCTCCCGGTGGGGCCCATTCAGCGGTTCTTGTCCCGGCGGGGCCCTGTTCAGCGGTGCTCCTCCCGGCGGGGCCCTGTTCAGCGGTGCTCCTCCCGGCGGGGCCCATTCAGCGGTTCTTGTCCCGGTGGGGCCCTGTTCAGCGGTGCTCCTCCCGGCGGGGCCCTGTTCAGCGGTGCTCCTCCCGGCGGGGCCCGTTCAGCGGTTCTTGCCCAGGCGGGGCCCTGTTCAGAGGTGCTCCTCCCGGCGGGGCCCGTTCAGCGGTGCTCCTCCCGGCGGGGCCCTGTTTAGCGGTGCTCCTCCCAGCGGGTCCCTGTTCAGCGGTGCTCCTCCCGGCGGGGCCCTGTTCAGCGGTGCTCCTCCCGGCGGGGCCCGTTCAGCGGTTCTTGTCCCGGCGGGGCCCTGTTCAGCGGTGCTCCTCCCGGCGGGCCCATTCAGCGGTTCTTGTCCCGGCGGGGCCCTGTTCAGCGGTGCTCCTCCCGGCGGGACCCGTTCAGTGGTTCTTGTCCTGGCGGGGCCCGTTCAGCGGTTCTTGTCCCGGCGGGGCCCTGTTCAGCGGTGCTCCACCCGGCGGGGCACTGTTCAGCGGTGCTCCTCCCGGCGGGGCCCTGTTCAGCGGTGCTTGTCCTGTGTGTCTAGGGAGCCAGACCTGGCCAAGACTTCCCGCTCATTCACCATCCTAACTTGCGGTCGCGGCGCCCTCCTGTGATGGAGTCCTGGGCCCGTGGGTGTCGTCCGTCACACCCGGAATGGGGCTGGTGGGGCCCTCCTGGGCAGCTCGCCTGCTGCCTGACTTCTCTGCCCTGCTGCCCTTGCCCTCCTTCGCTGGAGCTCTGTGGGCCTTGCCTCCCTTGGATGATGTGGCAGGTGACGGGGCAAGGCTACTGTCCTTGGTGGCAGCCATCTCAGGCTTGTCGCGCCGGGCCTTTTTCTTTTTTGTCCTCTTCCCAGGGGGGGGGCTGGCTGTCCCCTTGCTGCTGGCCAATGTCCCTGCCCTAGGATCTGGTGGAATCCAATAGCCCTGCACTATGGTCACAGTAGATGCAGGGCTGGTGGTGGCTGAGGTGCTTTTTTTAGTCTTACCAGATGGAGGGGGTGGGTCAGTGATTGGAACGAGCTCAAGGTTGGAAAGGAAAAGGACTTTGGAAGGACAGGGACGGGTAGGTGTAGTGGGTTTGGGAGTGGAGGAAGAGGATGTGGTTGTAGGAGAGTCAAGTGTGCTGTCTTTGGGTGCAGGTGCTTGTGACGGAGGCTGTCGTGAGGTGGATGGCTGTTGGGTGGGTGGCTGCCTGCGTTTGTGTGCTTTGGAAGAGGGGGTGACAGACACACTGGGAGAGGACACAGGGGACGTGTAAATGGCAGTGGGGGTGGTGACTGCACGTGTGCGGACTGTAATGGAGGGTGTACTGGTGATGGAAGTACTGGCTGATGGTGGTGTGCATGCAGGTGTGAGTGGAGACGTCACAGGGAGGGAGGAGGGAGATGAGGAGGTGGGGGACACAGAGGTGGTAGTGACTGTTGGCATGTCTACATCTGGATGTTGCTTGGGTGAATGCTTGTGGGATCTGTGGTGCTTATGTCTGGATGAGCTGCCCTTGGGTGTAGAGGTGTGTGCAGGCTGGTCTGATGGTGTGGATGGGATAGGCAGAGGAACAGGAGACTGGGACTGGGTGGAGGGAGTCAGAAGAGGGAGGCTGGAGACAGGGACAATGGCTGCCGTCAGTGCTGAGGCCAGAGCGTTGAACGATCGCTGATGGGCAGCCTGACCCGAATGAATGCCCTCCAGGTATGCATTGCTCCGATGCACCTCCCTTTCTACACCCTGGATGGCATTCAAAAGGGTAGACTGCCCAACAATGAGTGTCCTGAGGAGGTCAATGACCTCCTCACTGAGGGCAGCAGGGGTAACTGGGGCAGGGCCTGAGGTGCCTGGGGCGAAGGAGATGCCCGCCTTCCTGGGCGAGCGGGCACGGAGCGAAGGCTGAGGGGCTGCTGGGAGGGCGGGGCTGGTGCGCTGGGTGGCGGCTGTACCTGTTGTGGCGGTGGGCATGGATGTTGCCGCCACCGCTAGGGAGCTCCCTTCCGAGGAGGTGTCGGTGTCGCTGACGTCTCCACGGGTCCCCGTTGTGGAGCTCCACTCGCCCTCCGTCTCACTGGTGTACTCGGAGTCTGTTGTATGGCCCTCCGGGGCCATGTGAGATGCAGCTCCCTCGTGCGCCAATGCCACTTCTCTTCCGCCTGATGATGCTAATGCACACATGAACAGGAAGACAAAGAAAATGGGTGGGGGGAGAAATGAAGACAGGTTGAGTGCATGCATTGGCAACACGATTGTCGGAGAGGACAGACGCAGAAGCCCCCTGAACGAGGCCGCGCAATGGGGGTACACTACTCAGTTATTGTGACTAGGCCTACGGGTCTATGGACGACAAATGCACACATGGGTGAGGCCGGACCATGGATAGCTGTACTTGGCACCCTACAGAGGTGGGGGGCGGGGGCACAGGGCCGTGTCTAACGGAGGGGCCTAGCCTACAGAATGCGCCCTGGCCTAGAGATAGCCACAGCCCTCCTCCCCCACCCAGACACCTACACTGCGCGCAAAGATAGCAGAATGTGCTGATACTCACCCCCTTGTGTCTGCTGTGATGTCCTCACGCGCCCTTCCAAATCGGGGTAGGCCACCGCCAGGATCCGGGACATCAGGGGGGTCAATTGGCAGCTGGCACCCCTCCTACGTTGGGAGGCCATCCCCAGCAGAGACTCGGCGGTCTTTCTGGTCCCGCGGCGGATGTCCTCCCACCTCTTTCGGCAGTGGGTGCCCCGTCTGTTGTGGACCCCCAGGGCCCGGACGTCCTTGGCGATGGCACGCCAAATGTCGATCTTCTGATGGGCGCTGACCTATGTGACATGTACAGGGTGGTAAAGGAAATCGCATCAGTTTTCTGCCTGGTCAATGTGAGTGGCCCCCCTCCCCAACCTTGCCATGTGGCACATGCTCTCATCTTTCGTGCGTTGCACTCCTCATTCGCTCCCCTCCCCACCATCTTACATACACCCCACTCAACACAGGCATAGCCCATTCAACGTGCACACTGTGTACTAACCTGTTGGTCTGGAGGACCGTAGAGTAGCGCATACTGGGGGAGGACCCCATCAACAAGTTTCTCCAATTCTTCGGCAGTGAAGGCAGGGGCCCTTTCCCCAGTCGCAGCAGCCATTGTATCTCCCAGACCGAGGTCACAGCAGCAGTTGCAGTATAGGTCCTCTCCTGTGGATGATCAGGTCTCGAGTGATTAATCAGATAGAAAATGGCAGTCACGCCCGCGGCGGTGCGTACCGCGACCGCCGGCGCACATCGTCATTGGCTCCTGAGACCCATAGGGTTCAATGTTAACCAATGCTGCTTTGCGCCGCGGTCTTCGACCGCCTACCGCCACGGTGTGCCACGCCAGCGCAGTGACCTCACATCCCACTGTCACACTTCACAGGTCAGGCAGCCGCCATTTCAAGGGCCCACATGGCATGATTTCTACTGCGTCACACAGGCCTAGGCCTTGCATTGCCACTCATACAAGCCGTTCCATGCATAGCCATTCGTGTACTGTGCAAGCTGTGTGAACGAACCTGTGGGTTGCTTGACTCTGTGCTCCATGTTGTCCTTCCTAGGAACCGTCCGCTGGGACTTGCGAGGAGAAGGATGAATCCTCCCGTGTACCGACCGCTGGTGGACCTGTCGACAATGGAAGAACGACATATCATACTTACATACCGGCTTGACAGAGCAACTATACATGAACTATGTGCCCAGCTGGAGCCAGACCTGATGTCCCCCATCCGCCAACCCACAGGGATTCCCCCTCTGGTGCAGGTTCTGTCAGTACTCCATTTTTTGGCAAGTGGGTCTTTTCAGACAACAGTGGCCATATCATCTGGGATGTCTCAGCCTATGCTTTCTAAGTCTTTGTCCAGAGTGTTGTCTGCCCTGATGAAATACATGCGGAGCTACATTATTTTCCCTGAGGTGGGCGAATTGGCTACAGTGAAGGGTGATTTCTATGCCCTTGGACATATCCCCAACATCATTGGGGCCATTGATGGGACCCATGTGGCTTTGGTTCCCCCCAAAGACAGTGAGCAGGTGTACCGAAACAGAAAAAGTTATCATTCGATGAATGTCCAGGTGATCTGTTTGGCTGACCAGTACATCTCCCATGTAAATGCCATGTTCCCTGGGTCAGTGCATGACGCGTATGTCATGCGAAATAGCAGCATCCCTTATGTGATGGAACAGCTACAGAGACACCGTGTGTGGCTAATTGGTGACTCTGGTTACCCCAACCTGTCGTGGCTTCTGACCCCAGTGAGGAATCCCCGGACCAGGGCAGAGGAACGGTACAATGAGGCCCATGGGCGATCTAGGAGGATCATAGAAAGGACCTTCGGGGTCCTGAAGGCCAGGTTTAGGTGCCTGCATATGACAGGGGGATCCCTCATGTACTCACCAAAGAAGGTGTGCCAGATCATCGTGGCCTGCTGTATGCTTCACAATCTTGCATTGCGACGCCAGGTGCCTTTTCTGCAGGAGGATGGTCCAGATGGTGGTGTTGTTGCAGCTGTGGAGCCTGTGGAGAGTGAAGAGGAGGAAGACGACGGGGACGACACGGACAACAGGGATACAGTCATACAACAATACTTTCAGTAGCACACAGGTAAGAAACAGCCACCCCAATTTACATTTACTTGAGGCCTCATGCGTCTCCACTGTCTGTGTTTCCCCCCAGTTCCGGTTAACTGATTTGGGACTTTCCCTTCCCTTTTCAGAGCTGTATGACCCACTGCCTGACTTCAGCTTTGTTTGCCCATGGACTAAAGCTTATTGAAATTGGTATGTTGTCATCACAAAGTAACTGGACATTATTGAACCGTTATGTGTAATACATTTGTTAAGAATACAAGCAGACTCCTGTTTATTTAAGTGGAATAAGTGATTTATTTTAAGTGCTAGATATAGGTAAATGATTGGGAAGCGGGGATGGGTGGGGGTGGAGTAATGTCCATGGCAGAGTCCAGTTCTCAGTCGCACAGGTGCATTGTCCATATGCCTGTGGAAGGATGGAGCAGGGGCAGTTCAAGGTTGGACAGGGTGACAATGTGGGACAGTGGGATGACATCAGGGGGTATCTTAGGCTGGCGGGTGTCTTGCAATCCTACTCTGTCTTCTTGTGAGATCTCAGGTTCCGCTTGCGGGGTGGTTCTTCTTCTGCAGGAGGTGGGGTTCTGGTGGCCTGTCGTTGTGTGGGGGCCTCCTGTCCACTAGCGCCGGCGGAGGTGGTAGGCTGTTCCTGGCCTGGGCTAGTGACAGGGGCCCTTTGGGGTGCCACATGGTCCCGCAATGTGGTGACGATCTGGGTAAGGGCCAGGACGATGGTCCCCATTGCGGAACCGATGTTCCTCAGTTCCTCCCTGAACCCCATGTACCGTTCCTCCTGCAGTTCCTGGATCTCCTGGAACCGGGCCAGTACCGTCGCCATCGTCTCCTGGGAGCGGTGGTATGCTCCCATGATGGAGGAGAGGGCCTCTTGGAGAGTCGGTTCCCCGGGCCTGTCCCCCCCCTGTCGCACAGCAGCCCTCCCAGTTCCCCTGTGTTCCTGGGCCTCTGTCCCCTGGACGGTGTGCCCACTACCACTGCCCCCAGGTCCCTGTTGTTGTTGGGGTGGTGGGTCAACCTGGGTGCCCTGTAGTGGTGGACACACCGCTGATTTACGTGCCCTGGAGACAGAGGCATGGGCCCGCTGGGTGGGAGCTGTGCTGGTGTTCCCAGAGGGGGTTGGGTCTGGTGTAGCCTGTGGCTGTCTGTGGGGAACCGACTGTCCAGAGGTCCCCGATGGGCCGGGCTGGTCGTCTGGCTCCAGGGAGACAGAGCTGCTGTCATCGCTGGGGGCCTCTTCTGGGGGTGGGATGGACATCTCTGGACCCTCCGTGGCGGTGTGGTGGCGTTCGGGTCCTGCAGGGGTATAAAGGTATGGTTATTGCTTCTGTGTGTGGCATTTCATGTGATGGGTGGGTGTCCGTGTACCCATGTGCAGGCATTTCCTTGTGGGGGCTTTTGTGAGGGTGGCTTGTGGGGGTGATGTGTGTGCGCAGTGGGCATGCTTTGGTGATGGGTGTCCATGCTTTGTGGTCGCATGCAGGGCTTGGTGTTGGGATGGGTGGGTTGTGATGGTGAGGCTTTTGCTAGGGTTTGGTGTGATGGGGGAGGGGGTGAAGGTGGGGGTATGATTTGGCATGCAGGTGGGGTGGGGGTGGGAAGCAGTAGTGAAGATTTGCCTTACCAGAGTCCATTACTCCGCCTACTCCTGCGAGGCCATCAGGATGCAGGATGTGCAAGACTTCCTCCTCCCACGCGGTAAATTCTGGGGGAGTAGGTGGGGGTCCGCCGCCAGTCTTCTGCACCGCTATGTTGTGCCTTGATACCATGGAACGCACCTTCCCCCGTAGGTCGTTCCATCTCTTCCTGATGTCCTCCCGATTGCGTGGATGCTGTCCCACCGCGTTAACCCTGTCCACTATCCTTTGCCATAGCTCCATCTTCCTGGCAATTGTGGTGGGCTGCACCTGTGCCCCGAAGAGCTGGGGCTCTACACGGACTATTTCCTCCACCATGACCCTGAGTTCGGCGTCACTGAACCTGGGGTGTCTTTGGGGTGCCATGGGGTGGTGTCGTTGAGGTGTGGGGTGGCGTTTGTGGTGATGAGTGTGGTGCGTGTGGTGGTGTGTGGTGTTTGGTGCGTGGATTCTGTGTGGGTGATGGTGTTGTGTGCCTCTGTGTTGTGGGATTCTCTATTCTGTGCTCTGTCTCTAGCCTTCGTCAATGATTTCGGGTCGTAGGGGCTTGTGGGTGATGTGGGTGTGTGTTTTATATTGTGTTGGGTGTGTGGGAGTGGTGTTAGTATGTGTATCAGGTGTGTGTATTTCGAACTGACCAATGTGGCTGAGTTTTCTATGTGTGTGTGTATTTTGACCGCAGCGGTGTGTACCGCCAATGGAATACCGCGTTTGAAAGACCGCCACGTGGATTTGTGGGTCGGAATGGTATGGGCGTATTTCTGTTGGCGTGACGGTGGAGGTTTGGTCAGTGCCATTTTTTCGCTGACCTTTGGTGTGGCGGATTTTTGAGGATGTCGGGTTTTCGGCGGTTTGCCAGTTGCGGGTCAGAATGACCGTGGCGGTTTACCGCGGCCGCAGCGGTGTTATGGCGGCCTTCTGGCCGGCGGTAAGCGCCTTTTACCGCCGAGGTCAGAATGACCCCCATAGTGCCCTTTACTAGGGACTTACAAGTAAATTAAATATGCCAATCAGTTAGGAGCCAATGTTACCATGTTTGGGGAAGAGAGCACATGCACTTTAGCATGGGTCAGCAGTGGTAAAGTGTGCAGTCATAACACTAGCAAAAACAGGGCCAGAAACATGGAGAGAGGCAGGCACAAAGTTGGTGGTCGTGACCACCATAAGGCTGCCAGGTCTAACAGGCGCTGACATTTTAATCTAAAAAAAAAAACTGAAATTTACAATTTATAGTTAACTATAAATCTTGCAATGCACTTCTTATTACCTTACACAGTACTTAATTCATGACAATGTTCTTTGACTCAATGATAACATCAATGTGATATCAGAAATGACATCATTGATGACAATGCTGTGCATGCAGTATGGCCAAGCAATACTTTCATTACACAGTGCCTTTGTCAAACCAAATAAAGTGAATACCAGTGCATTGGAATACAGATAAAACACATTAAGTTGGCACTTTCCTGCACAGAAACAACCCATAGAGGCGTTTTCCTCTTTCCATGTGTGCTGCAGAATGCAAATGGAAGGAGGAAAAAATGAGGAGAAATCAAAATATTTCTCCCTGTTACGCCTGCCCTATGGAGGCTTAAGGTCTTGGCGCAACCCCAGGTTTATAAGCTCTCATAAATCTGGGGATGTTTCTAAATCCATTGGTGTTGCATTGGAAAACCCACTGCAACGCCCATGGAACGCCTCCCTGGTGCAGAGTAAGGCAACTCAGCAACTTTCACAGCCTTGCCTTGCTCCATATCTATGAGCCCATTCCAAGCCACGCAGAGTTGAATTGCGTTGCCTCATAGATATGTTTTTTTTGTCTGCGCCGCCAAAGCGTTAAAAAAAAGTGATGCTCTGGCGGTGTATGAGGCTCATAAATATGCCCTAAAGTTTGCTGCCACTTTTGCAAAAATCGCAGCAACAACAACAAAACCGGAAATACGGAAATAACCATCTCCTGCGGGGTCTCGAAAAGGAGGCAATACTCATGTTGCACATGGGTGGATCACCCATAGTTGCGCCTTGCATTAGTGTTTTTGCATGTTTCTGCCTTTTTAAAGAAATGGTGCCTTGTGCAGCCGTTTCTTTGAACCTGAAACAGTTGAACAACTGCAGAATGCCCTTGGCAACCTACATATACTGAGATCTTCTTCACGCACGACTAAATCTGTGTTTACTGACAAGCTTAGGAAAGGTCAGAAGCCATGAAATCAGATACTTCAACTTTTATAAATATTATATGATGAAGGCGAGTTGGGATTTATCCATGCCCATGCTGTTTTAGAGAAGCATTGTTGCTTTCTGCTGCCAGAATAAATACCTTGCATAAACTCGTCTTTCTCTTCTTTTTGACCAACGCATTAAAACTCATTAAGAAAACCTATTTTTAGCCTACCTATTGATTTCACAGAACTTCATATGTAAGGATCCGAGAAAAGACTATTAAGCCACTAGAATTTGGTTCTCAAAGCAAAGTGAGTTGTTTTATTATGGACTTCTTTCACAACGCCATCAAGCCAAGTATAATTTGTTAGTCCTCCATATTTGCCAAACCGGGTCCCAGATTTACAAGAAAAGTACGGCGCATGACACTGCACTAAATTTGCCATTGCCACACTCCATCATTTTCAAAATGCAGGGATGCACCGTATTAACAACAGTACGGCACACCCCTGTGTTTCCCCCTGCGCCGGTGCTAAGTTTGCTGCACAACGCCAACGGAGCCACCCTTGCGCCATGGTGCAAGGATGGCTGCATTAAGGGGGAGCTTGTTTTTATGCAGGAAGGGATACCTTCCTGGACAAAAACAATCTTTAATGGTGATTTGGTCTTTCTATGTGCGCTGCATTGGAAAAGCAACAATCATTTGCATTACGTTGAGTTAGAGCTATTAGCGTTGTAAACTCCTAACCGGACTTTTCTTGCCACATTAAATAAAGAAAAATAATGAGTGCAATTGCACTGTGTAAAACAGATCACACTGCGAAATAAAGAGAAAAAGTAGCCCAGAAACCATACGGAAAACATAGAGCCTCGTATGTTTCCAGTAGTTTACCGGTGCTCTTGGGCTAAACACTGGAAAAAGCATGATGTATGCACGCATTTCACGAATGAAAACAAGCAGGTTTTAAAAGGCAAGCCCACAAACCAATGAAAGTGACCGACGTAATATGGGTGTGGTTAAAATCCCCCTAGAGAGGGATTAGAAGAGGGACGGAGCGCTTTGTGGTCGCCCCTAAAAAACAAGGAGAAATTAAAGCATTTCTTCTCGTTTCACACTGCTAACACCTTTGAGGTGGCATTAGATTCTGATGCTGCCTCAGGTTAATGAAAACTAGTAAATCTGGGGCACAATCAAAACGCGATGGGTGTTGCTGTGGCACACCCACAGCAACACCCATTGCACGCCTCTTCCACGCAAAGTGCTTCGTGTGAAGGGGCCGTATTCACAAGGTGGTGTTAAGCCACAAAAAGAGGCTTAACGCCACCTTGTAAATACAGCCCACTGCATAGCGCCACTGGAGAGTCACTAAAAGTGACCCTCCGATGGAGATAGGGCATTGTAAATCTGGACCACCGTCCTTCATCATTATGGAGGTTCCACAGAGGTCTTTATTCAGGGCACCTGCCTTTGAAAAGAATCAATATCTGGAAAGGTTTCTGCTTTTGAGTGATGTCGACTGTGGTTCTAAGTATCAGATACTGTAACTGAATTTCTGTCTTCATTGAGTGAGACGCAACACTACGATAGAATCACGGCTGATTATCTCACTTAAATATGGATGATCAGCTCAAAGGCGTTTAAAGGTTGATTCTTCCCTTATACTATTGTATTGGATTTGTGCTTCTTCTATAAAAATAATAAGTGCCTGTACCCAGGTAGGGTGAGCGAGTAAACGGTATAATGAAGGAGAAGGATGGAGAAAACTGTAGGATTAGTGACATACAGAAGGGAGAGATGTAAATGACAAAGGTGAGATGGGGACAGTGCTTAATTTGTAAATAAAAACGTGCCGGTGCCCAAAGCCCTCCACTTAAATACACGGCTGCTGCAATTATATGTGCAAGCAAGGAATACTGAGGCAGCATAATCCTGAAGCCATCTCGGGCCTCTTCAATCCATTTACAGCCACTCCCTACCTCTTCAGCACACTCTTGCAGTGTTCTGCTTTCTTCCTTTGTGACACTTTTTCGTTTTTCTCTTCCTCCATCTTTCCTATATGTGTGTTTTGCTCTCAGTAAATGCTTGAGGCAGAAAAATAAGTGCCGGCCCTCAAAATTAAGTGCCAGTGCTCAGCAACGGAAACAACAAGCTCAAATTAAGCTCTGAAAGGGGACAGCAAACTATGAAAGGCCATGTGCGAGTGCGAAAAAAAAGCAGGAGAAGGGGAATTGAGAATGGGAGATGGGAGTGTTTGAAGGGGGAGGTGGTGGTGCAAGCAGAGTTGCAAAAGGACGGTCGGGATAACAGAAAATGCCTGTTCCATAGAAGTGAACATTTCGAGCCACTTTTGTTGTTTTAAAAAGAGTAAACTGGCTGGACTTGGGCAATTCTAGGAGCAAGAAGCGGCAAGCTCAGTGAGCTACATTTCTTCTCGGTATTGGTGATCTGTAGAAGAAGTCTAAGACAAGGGTCACAAGCATCCGTCTTTATCTTCAGCAGAGTGCTAAATTCAATTTTAGCTGTTACTAATTTAATTAAAACTGATTGCCATTGATGAAGCAGAAAATGAAGGCTTTGATTTATTAACGCTTAAACGTAGTACTGCAATAATCATGTGTGACTCTAACCGAACTAATAAAGATTGTACGGGGACAAAATGTGCCCTTAGAGTAGTTTGCCAACATTTATAAGCGTGCTTTATATAACGTGGTGTATTAGAATTGCACTAATCCGACATAATCATAAACGTGTGCTACGATTTGCCTGTTTGAAATGCGTTAGCTTAGCATTACTTTAGCGGAGGCTTTGGCCTAGTTGCCTGGTCTCACGGTTTAGATGCTCGTATTTTTCCAATGTGCTATTAAACGTGTATTTTTGCTTGAAGCTGTACTTTTCCACTGAGATCGTTCACATGCTTATCTTAAAGTTTCGTGCCAGCCTGGCATATTTTCTCTTTACTCCAAGGTCGATTTGCAGGTGCGGACAATGGAGGCTCTGAAAGTGAGCTAATTGGTATAAAATGTTGCAACTTGCGTACCCATCTCCAAGGATAATGTATGCTTAAGTAAGAGCTTGAGAACTGTCGTTTTTGATTGGACAATTTGAAGCTAACCTATGAACCCTCCAATGGAAGACCCTACTGGATTCGAACTGTTGTCTATAAAAATCAGGTGCACAAGAAGAAAGTAGCCATTACCAGCCATTTCAACCATTACCAGCTCGATACCCGCCATTTTGCAGACTTCGTAGCTATTATGGCCCACTTTGCTGCAACGTCATTTTGAGAGACTTTGATGCTTTCTCTAATCGAGAGAAAGAGACTTTAGATGATTCTGGCCCTATAGACTTTTACTTTGATTTGATCCCTTTGCATGAAGTAGTAGTTTTACCTTGCCGCCGTGAGGCAATTGCCCCGTCCACCCCTGCCCCTTTGCCCCGTCCCATGCCGATCGAAACGGTACCCATGCTGATCGAGAAACGGTACCTGTGAGACGAAGACTTCCTTGTATGCTGATCGTAATTGGTAAATATGAAAGGAAAATTGTAAAATTGCATTGTGTTTCCTTTAGGTAACCAACTGCTGATTTTTGACAAGATCCCTAGCTAGGAGTTTTACTAAATTAATGTTGCTAAATTGTTTTTTGCATGAAGTCCCACATGCCGATGCTAATTTGAGGTTAGATGAGGATTCCTTTTGTTGCACGATGCAATTTGAGACCTTGTTATGCTGACTAAATGTATGCAATTAGTTCATTACAGATTATCGTATTAGTGATTTGCATTGCTATTATCGAATGCCTTGTGATTCAAATGCTGAATAGATTGCACTTGTTTCGCCATTATGGACAGCTATTAATGTTCATTTACGTTTATCATTTGGTGTTGAGACACATTTATATTGTGCTAGCTTTGTTAATATAGGGAAATAAATTCGCTAACTTTGCAATAAACTGGTGTGGTTATTCCTGACTGAAAGGTCAGGGTTTCGCCGAAATGTATTCTGGATTAATTGTTAAGTGTTATGTTGATCAAGGTATTGCTTATGTTCGTTATTGATTATTGATCTGATTAAATTGACTGATTAGGAGTACGGAGAGTTCCACTTAGTTAAAAGATTCATCGGCCTAAAGAGCGTCCGAATACAGGTAAATTATTAGTACGGACCGCTCTATCACCATGCAGTGCCACTAGAGGGCATATTTGCTGATCTTTCACGCAATGCAAGGCGGAAAGCATACTTGGCCTTTGTATAAATCCACGAGCACGCACTTCTCTACCCATCACAGATAAAGGGAGATGTGGCTAGAGAGAAATTGAGTTTCGGGCTACTAAGCTTCTAGCTTTTTTACCAATCACCACACAATACATCTGAAGATAGATTTGAGCACCTAAATGCTTAAGGTATGATGTGCCTATTCCAGTGTCAGATTAGTTTAGATCATCAATATTTGCACACCGTTTGGATTTAGAAGAATTGGACAATAGTCGTTCTTTACTCTTATTTACTACTAGCATCAAATACATCTAGTTGGCTCACTATCTGCTTCATGTCAGTTATTACATTATATTGATATAGCAAAACTTTGTTTGTATAAACGGAGTTAACGTGGTGTGGCATTTATTGCAGTCCATGCAGATGCTCCATACTTTTCACGTAATTTGTCAAAGGCTCCATTGCCAGAGAGAAGAGTAGCGGCATCCAAGAACAGACTTGTCTTGCCTCTCTCTGTAATAATCGTGCTTGTCCTAACTATAACATCATGCACAGACTTTCACAGTTTCTCATCAATAATTTCACTGCATATGTTTCAGAGATATTATCAATGATGTCATAGAAGATATCATGAATGTTGTAATATGTATATTACATCACTCATGAGAAATGGGGGGGGAAATGGTTTTCTCCATGTTAATTTCCATAGGGATTTTGAACAGGAATGGAAGCCTTACCACAGATGGATTGACGCCAAATTGACAGAAAGATAGCTCTTGGTTCTGTAGGCGACCTTGTGATTTAGAATAACTCTGTTCAGTAGTTTTTGAAATATTAAAGAAAAAGCACACATGTGTATATATAGCTGAGATCTGATTGGCTGCCAACACTTCAACAAGGAAGAGTTAACAACCACTTTGGGACTCAGCTTCAGCAAAGTCCCAGAAAAAAAGGACAAAAAAAATCACTTTTTAAAAAAATTGTAGAGAATTCGCAACAAGGTTGCAAATCCATGGCGATTTTTTAAAAAGTGTTTTACTAAAGCCCCGTGGTGGGCCAGGTCCCAGGGACATGTGAAATATAAAGGAGGGTGGTGCACGGGACCCCTCTCCTTGGACAATTTTATGCCCTGGGGGACACCACCTCCCGGGGGCTTATAAATATAATGAATGCAGGCAGGCCCAGCGGGTCTGCCCATAGCAAGGGGACCCAGGAGATTAATTTAAATACAAAGAAAGAATGCGGAAGCCATGCAATCCCCTTCGCAGCCCTAGTGTCCGCCACCTCCCCGCGTCTATTCACTTAAGCAAATGCAGCCATGGGCTCACCACCTACTCAGGGCTGAATTCAATTAATGAAGGGGGTCCATCACGGATCCCCCGGGGACCACCACCTCACCAGGGCTGGTTAACATTGGAGGGGGGCCATGCGGCCCCACGAGGAGCTCATAATGGCCCTGGGGACCACCACCCCTTTAGCAGCTCCCTGTCTATGACAGCAGTGCCGGCTCATTCATGAGGTGGGGAGCCGGCTGGGACCGTGAAGGCCTTCAGGCTCCCCCTGTGGTCCCATTGCACACTAGGTGCCCCGGGGGCACCCAGGTGACATGAGCAGGCCCCAGGGGATGGGGTCCTGGGCCTGAGATCAGAGTGGGGAAGTGGTATGTGTCCCCCCCAAAACAATTATAAGGCCCGGGGGATGGGGTCCCTGGGGCTTAAAATGCCCGGGGGGCTGCACACCCCCATTGAATTGTAGTCGTCCCCAGGGGATGGGGTCAGCAGGGCCTAGTTAGTCCCCGGAAGGGGGGGTGGGACAGAACGCATCCCCCACAAATAAGAATCTATAAGTGTGGGATCCCTGGGGCTGAAATCAGCTGGGAGCTGAGAGACAGCACCCCCCCATTGAACTGGAGTGGGGACAGGGGGAAGGGTTCATGGGCACAAAATTGACTGGGGAAGTGCCCCACATACACACTGGCCATTTACCCAATGTGGTAGCACTCACTAACTAACTAGTAGAAAGTGCTCCCTCTTGCATCCACCCTCACACCTACATAGACCCTCTCACACCCAAATACTCTCTCAGCCACTCACAATCAGAAAAACCCTCTCATAGCCATAGAGACCGCCCTGCGGCCAAGTTGCTCCACACATGGCCAAAGGCCGTTCACAGCATGGGGTTGGGTAGTTACGGGGATGGGCCACTGGGACTGGCTGTGAGCCAGGCCCTTAGGTCTACCCCTTCCGTGCACAGCCAAAGGCAGGGTTGCATGGTTATATGTGGTTGGCTGCAGGCTCTGAGGCTAACCCCCACCTTGGTGGTTGGATTGACATATAGTACTGAAATTACTTTATTTTTTTTTACAAAACCATAGACATTCACTGAAAAAACAGAGGTTACAGGGACGCTATAGTTGGGAAATAGAATTGAAAAACTTAGAAATGCACTTAACAAACCAAAGGCATAATTTATGTGACCAGATTTTCACTACGATCCCACAAGACTCCACAAGACTATCGCAAGATTGTAAATACAATACAATAATAATGAATGTCATTAATAGAGTGTAAAATGGAGTACCCTCTCTGTTGACAACTGTGTCTTGGACAATCAGTGTGCACATTTGCATATAAGGATACACTCACTTCTCTCTCAGACATATCCTTATGGAGACAGGCAAGCTCTGCACCGAAGGTTCTCTCCAGAGTGACAAGCATATATACTAACATGTGCATAAGACCTTGCCTCTCCACCAGCAGGCAGCAGTGCTTAATATACTATAAGAATGCATTCACCACTGTGCCAAAAACTGCCTGGAGTGAGAAGAAGAACTAATATCTCCATAGTACCTTAATCATACATGTACATGCAGCAGCACAGTTACAGAACTTGAAGAATGAACTACCACTGTCAACATTAGAAAACTGATACTTTTCAAAACTGTTAAGAGCTATTAAGGAAAGAAATCAGAAGTAACTTTAAGCATTTTATTGAAAAAAAAGCAATTTAACAACAGAACAAACAAGAACAACATTAGTACATTACAACAACAGTAACTATTTACTTTTTTCTTCCCTCTCATTACTAGGCAGTAATAGCTCTTTTCCTTTTGCTTCATGTGCCTACTAGTTATTGATGTATGTAGATCTTCTTTCTTCTTTTTCTTTATTTCAGCCACCTTAGCCTTAGCCTTTCAAACAATATCTAATTTAATAGTCTATTCCTGGCAGGTTAGGTGGCAAAATATTCTATTAAAAAAATATGAAAAAGGAGTTCAGCCGAGAAACTAGAAACAACCAATGTGTTACATCCTTTATAGAAGTATTCCAGATGTAGTCATTCTAAAAGGATAACTAAGACAAACTTAGCTTGTGCAGCAAAGCTACACAGTTCTTCAGCTACGTACACATTCTTTCAACTGGCAGATACAACCTCTCCCCAGGTACTCACTGCTGAAGTAGATATCAACCCTCCTTATATGAATAAAACACAATTTTGCAGCTTAAGTAAGCAGATCATTTTGTCATCAAAAACAAGTAAAGCAACACAGAACAAGCTTCACCAAGGCTGTAAATGCAGCTGAAGGCAAAATAACAACATAATTTGCCATCAGCGAATGTCTTAGTCAGATGGTTGACCCAAGCTTTCTCCAACATACTTCAGTTGTTTATTATAATAGTGCTAGACTTTTCTTCCTTGGTGTGGTCTCCATTAACTTTTGCCTTTGTTTCCCAGGTTGTTAATGTGTGCTGGACTCTGTTTTGCTGTTTTTGTTACTCTGGGCACTTAACCTCTGCTATCCAGTGCTAAAGTGCAAGTGCTCCTATACAAAATGTGTATGTAATTGGTTCATCCATGATTAGAATATTAGATTTACTGGTACGTCCCTAGTACAGTGCACTAGAGGTGCCCAGGGCCTGTAAATCAAATGCTACTAGTGGGCCTGCAGCACTGGTTGTGAAACGACATATGCCGATCAGACCAGAGAAGGAGAAACTATGTACGACCTCATTTGCGGGTGGGAAATAGACTCACGCTTACCTTTTTTGACGTATATTCACCCGTGTGGGTTATTGTTACACGATCCAGGTACATTTTGAGGCTAACAGCTTTAGCGTTGTGTTTAAAAGAACATGAAGACTTTTTTTGCATTTTAATTGATAACTTGACTTGTGTATGTTGGATTTTTGTCATTATGGTCTTGTTTTGTTTAGATAAACATTCTCTATTTTTCTAAACCTGTCATTTTGTAGTGTTTTCATTACGTTACTGTGTGTGTTGGTACAAATACTTTACACCTAGCACTCTGAAGTTAAGCCTGCCTACTCGTGCCAAGCTACCAAGGGAGTGAGCGGGGGTTAGCTGAGGGTGATTCTCTTTTACCCTGACTAGAGTGAGGGTCCTTGCTTGGGCAGGGGGTAACCTGACTGCCAACCAAAAACCCCCTTCCTAACAACTAGTAGACCTGCCAATACCATTTATTGTCCCCCAGAATGCTGGATAATTGAGTTGCTAAGCACCAAATAGAACCTGTGTCCAAAATGCATCTGTGTTCATTTTCCGGTCTTCCCAAAGTTGTTCATTATTTTGTTTTCTCAAGTTTTTTATTTGCTCCATTCGGACTTGAGGGCATTGTCCTTTTTTGAGTTCCTGACTGCCTTTCCTAATTCTCTTTTTAAAACTTGGCATTTGTTAGGCCTTCTGACCGGTTAACATCAGTAGCAATCTACTTGTAAATTCTGTCCATAAGTCCGTTTAACTACTTTCAGGCCTGGTACTGGACTCCAGAGTAAATTTTGCCACACTATCCCTTCCAGGGAAAGAGATATGCGTCCACCTCAAGCATTTTAGATTGATTGTTTTTAATGAGCAACTTCGGCTGAGGCACTCATGTGCTTCAGAGGGAATATGCTGAACTCAAGTTGTGAGTAGGAATGGTCACTTTGTGTTGTATATTTAATTACATATTTCCTCAAATGTGGAAATAGTAGTAAAGCACGGATTGTATAGTCTATACTGAATGTGAGTTAGCACTATGGTGTCTATGCCTCGGTGGGAAGTCATCTTGGAAACTATCATTTTCTATTCTCCTACCTAGATATTCCAAGGTGGTAAGTAGTATTTGCACATTAAGATCAGGGCGCTTTGATGGAAGGCCACACTGTGGCTGAATTTCCCATATCGCATTTTTTCAGCTTAGTACTCATCTTCGTCTTCAGTGAAAATTAGATTTGTGTTGAATTTCCCTGTAACAATTATCTCCCATGTTGAGCTCATAAACCTTACTTCTGTTATCACTGAGATTCCTTTTGTAAATAGAGTGGTCTTTTCCCATGCATTGGGGTGGGCACAGTCATTGAAGAGCAATATTTTTGTTAATTGTTTATGCCAGGTGCCAAACCTAAATATTTGTAGGCTGGAGGTTGACATACACAGCTGCTCTGGGAAGATGTTTCATGCTATCGATACATAAACTGCAAGGACACCATTTGGTCTCCCAAAAAGGTGTGATCTTTTGGTCTTAGCATGATGTAATACGTAGCCTACCAAATGCATAGGCTCAGTTAACCTCACTGAACCATTGTTTGGCTAATCACTCTTTTCTTGGTGTATTTAGTTCTGATGCTACCCAGTTCCTCTGGTCATGGCTCAAATTGCTTAAGTGTTTACTGTTTGTTTGTTCTGCTTTTTCCATTGTACCGCGGGCACACTGTAGGACTGCATATAAAGGAGTTTTTACCAGTTCGTCTTCAGTTAATCTTCTGGCTGGCATAACCAGTGGAATAGGGTAATGTGCCTTTAAGTGTTTTGATAGTATTACGCCCCATGTTTCAAAATGTTGAGCAATTTCTTCATTTCTGTGGTGAGGGTTTGTTCAGGTGGCTTGAAATCATCATTAGAAAGAAATCTAACCGACAACAAATCTGATGATTTAAGGTGTTACAGATTGGGAATTTCAGCAAATACTCACATTATATTTCCTCTGTTGGGGATATTCTGCTGGCCTTAGGACATGTATTGTGGTGTTAGATGCATTTGCTGATTCAGCTTCTGCTTGTGCTGGGTGCATGTTGTTGTTAGTGAAAAGTTGAGGGGCGTCTCCGTGGCTGTTTTTTTGCTGGCATATTTTATGAACTGCTCCATCGCTAGGACTGCGCTTTATTTGCATTTTGAAGTTAACGACTATCCTTTCCCTTTGGGTGTTCTTGTTTGTGTAGCCATCCTGCTGGTCTCGCCGGGTGACTTTGTATGATTTCTTCTCATGATTACTGCTTGTTAACGTGGTTACTCGCCCACATTTTGATCCTTTGTGGGTGAATTCTCTTCTGCTATCTGTTCCATTATCTCTTCCATTATTTGATAATCTGGAAGGATGCTCCTGTATGGAATTAAATTCACTTTGCACTTCTTCTCATGTTGCAAAGGACACCAGCCTTTCCAGACCCAATCCCTGGCTATGATGCCAGGATTGTTCACCTTCCTTTCAGGTTGCAATCTTTTATGATGCCCTAACCGAGCCAGGGCCTTTTGGGGGCTCTTCTGGATGTTATCAGTAGTATCTACCGTTGTTTGCAATGAGTTTAATGAGTTTAAAGTTAATGGCTTCTACACAGTAACTACCTCTTTGTTAGAGTTTATTGAAGTGTTTGCAATGACAATTGCTACCTCTCTTTGTTCATGCTTAACCTCAAAGCTTGGATATGATATACTGCTGCCAGGCATTTCTTTCACTACATGTTGATGATTCTTCTTTGCCTTCCTAGCATGTTTTTTCTGCCTCTTAGTTTGAACAAGATCGTAGGTTTATATCAATCAACGTCATTTTTCGATCTCTGATCGATTGGCTGGAAGAGGAGATCTACCATCTCCAGGCCAGTGAGATTTACCCCTGTAGTGCTAGGCAGCTTCTTTATCTCCACGATGTGTTGCTGTTCTGCCACTGAAACTTGGGGGCAGCTGCTCAACTCTTGGGTATGCATAGCAGACAAGCTTCCTGCTTGTAATATTTCCTTCCATTCAAACTACTCGTTAGAATAGCTGGTAAAGTACTTAACGTATCGATAATAGGGCCACACACACAGTTTGGTTGTGCTGAACGATTTACTTCTTGCATCCTTGTTATCAAAACTGTCAGTTTGTCTAGTTTTGCATTTATACCAGTGATGTGGGAGGCTATTATAGTCATCAAATCAATCTGGATACCCAGCTTATCTGACTGTATAATAAGTGCTGTGAATGATGTTTGCAAAATATTTAAAAATGAAGCATGTAGACTAGAAATATTCTCCATTTTTAAATCTAAGAATTCTCTGGCACAGTGTATGAGGGTTTTATGTTCCTAGTAGTCTTCAAAAAAGGGCCATCAGATGTGCTTAGGCCTATGTATTCGGGTTGAGTTCCAGTTAATTTTGCCGGGGTGCTAGACGCCAATTTGTGATTGTTAGTAAGCTCTTTTTTAGTTAATTGCTCCGATGAATATAACATTTTGATAGCAAGTGGCTCATGCCTTTTATGATCATCACCCAGATTGATGGTCTTGACTTCTATTGCCTGTATTAGATCCACATTGTTTGATAGTGAAATTAAATGTAACCAGGAGCCGTCCACCTCCTCCACGGAATCACTGTTGGAATAGATGTTTATCTGTGGATAAAACTTAATTAGGTCAGGACTTGGCATTAAATGAGGATGATTCAACGCATGGACCTGAGCCTATATTATGATAGGTTTACCTGCTGGCACTTCACTATTTCCAGGTACTATTGCTTTTATATTCGCAGTTGGACTTAAACTGGATAGTTGATCTGGGTTTAACAAAGAATCTGAATTTTCAGGTGTGAGTGGATTTGAGTAGATGACAGCTGCTGGGTCTTTTTAAAAATGTAAATTTACAACTATGGTTCATGTTCCAAAATAATGTCTGTATTGGCGACATCAGTAGACTGGCCTTGGCTTTATCTGCTTTATTGAAAATACCTTAATTAAGTAATGAGGGAATGAACATGAGGGGGTAAAATGGTATTATCCATGGTAGTGAGAGAGCGTAGCTTATATAATCCATATTAACATGAAATGTTTATGAATGAATGTGTGACAATGTTACATAGAAATTATAATAGTGATTTTTGTTTAATACGTTCACCTGAAATGTGACCACGGGGAGTGGCCACCAATGTATACGTAGACTAATAATAATGACCAAAATGTTTATACTATGTTTAAATAAATTTGTACTAATGATTGCGTTATTGAATCTGTGCTGAAATCCTCATAGGCCTTAAGTTAGCATGAGCTGAAGCTTAGCTGCCTTGGCTCTCGTATTAAATGCATTTTTCTATTTTTCAGTATGCTGACTCACAAAGGGACATGACCCTGCATGTTCTTTTTCTTCAAAGACAAATGTAACCATGTTAGATCCGTTCACACAGCCTTTGCAGAATAAATGTTAAAAGTAAATTGAAACAGTGTAGATTAATGTAATGTACATCGTCATTCAAACCGGTGAAGACAATGGAACTGCTGACCAAAAGATGTGCAAAGAATTACAGAAAGATGAAATCATACCGGATGTGCCACCTCAGAAGACGTCAATTATGAAGACCAATCAAAGACTTGTAAAATAATATGGGGTGAAGAGTTGGGTTACCTAATGTACTTTCTGATTGGTTAAAGATAATGGGGTATAAGAGGTGTCCAATACAGTTTTGGGGGAATGTACAACGGAAAAAGGATAAAAACCCATGTCACGGGGAGTCACTGGGAATTAGGTAGGGAATGCCATTGATTTTATCCAGAAACTCTGTCACTCTGTTTGGTGACTTGGTGGTTTACTTAAAACCATCCTTGCCCTTAAATTTGTCCATGTTACACTTTACCTCCTTATGAGGGAAGTGCCCTTTTGCCCCAGAGCTGAATTGACTGATGTCCTGAGGACGAAGACTGAACCTGTGCGCTGACCCAAACCTTGGAGGGTAATTATGACAATGCATTTGTGATTTGTCTGTTTGCTTTTCCTTTCTGGGTACCAACTGCTTATTTTGACAGAGACCTTAGATAGATGTTTTCCAAATTAGTGTTCTAAATTGTTTTGCATGAAGCCCAACATGCGAATGTTAATCAGAGGTTAGGACAGATGTTCACCAAAACTGATGCAAATAGACAAACGACTGAGACTATGCTTTGTTGGACTGACGCGATATTGACAATCTGCTAAACCTGATCTATGTTTATGCAGTGTCATGTTCTGATGTTTGTGATTCTTGCTTTAATGAAATCTTACCAAAGTTGCCATATTGTGACTATGCTATTATGTTTCTTGGTTTTGAGATTGACTCACTTGCTATTAGATTTGTAAGCAATAGGGAATAAAACTCATAAAATTCTACTAAACCGGTGGGGATATTCATGGCTGAAAGGTCATGGTAGAGTCTTGAATTGATTAATGACTTTGACTAAAGTGAAATGTATTGTCGTGATAAATAATGATGACATTATTGACATATTGATTGACATATTGATTAGCCATCTCGTCCTAAGGTGTCTCTCAACTGGGTCAAACGATTCATTGGCCTAAAACGAGTCCTGATGTATAATAAATTATCATAAAGGGACGCGTTATCAGTTCTGGTAGCAGAGCGACGGTTTGGCCCTTTGGGGCCCTAGGACGGAGAATTATTGTTTAGACTGTTTTTTATGAGATAATGCAAATTGGAGGTATGATGTGTTTCTAAATTCACCATGACTTTCCTGGGATCTCGGAGCCTGCCTAAGTGAGTTGGGAATGTTCTCAGCGTCATAGCATGTATGGTGTAGGGTTTGCGCTTGCTCAGCTTATGCATTTTTTGCAGGTGATTTGTGAAGTTTGTGTGTATTTAGGCCAGTTAAATGTTGTTTTAGTAGGAGTTGGCGTACTCCGCAGTATGAGTGTAGGGAAGTCGGCGTACTTCATGTGAGTGTGGCGCTTTGTGCTCAAAATTATCCACGTGGTTGGTTGTTCATGTACAGATCCGTCGTGGTCTAAGACTCCGGAGTATATTGACAAGTGTAGGAGACACTTGGGTTTCTGTTGTAATTTGGGCGGTTTAATTAGGTCAATCGGGCGTGGTTGACAAGTCGAGTTTGAGTCAAATTGTATGTGTGAAACCTTCGATGGAAATTTGGCAAGTTCTAAAGTGCACTAGGACGAACCATTGACAAGTTGAGAGTAGAATTTGCAGGTCAAATTCTGCTTGCGGGTGTGGGAACTGAGAAGGAGAGAGTAGCGTCCGAGGCTTCAAGTGAAATATCTGTAAAGTTCTGAAGCAAATGTGTACCATTCCTGTAGTAAACTGGCAAATTTGTGTTGTCGTTGTTGTTAAAGGTGCTCGCAGTAATTTTTGCATTAGTTTAGTGTGAATCCAGTGAGGGGCGGATGAGCTGCAAGACTTTGTCAGCTGCAGTGTGTGAGTGTGACGTCAGTGGTGCCGCGCTGAGATAGGTCAGTTGTCGAGAAGGGTCGCGCACTGATTGGCTACCATCCGTGAGAGGCAATAGGTTGAGAAAGGTGGATGAAGAGTGTCCTGGGAATTAAAGTCACTTCTTGATTAAATACAAAAAAAAGAAAAGACGTAAAGATGAACTTTGTCAAAGCTTTGAGGAGTGCTCTGAAAGGAGACACATACATTATGGCGAGTGAAGGGTAGCCTACACCGCCTGAGGGTACTCCAGCCTATATAGTTATGGAGGAAAAAGGTGTTGCGCCTTGTTTATGGATGAAACAGTGGCGAAAATTGACAGAAAAAGAGGGATGTTTGGCGTTCCCAGAACACAGAACGTTCAATACGAGAGTTCTAGAGAATTTAAGGTGGATGTTAATTGTACAGAAACCACCTCAGAGGCTAGCGCAGTATGAGGCTTTAGGGATTTGGGATTTAATGGCTCTTAAACAGAGACAAGAAAAATTCCAAAGAAGAATAAAAAGGGCAGAAAAGACTTATGCGGAAGCTAGGTGGGATAATGAAAGCAAAATGTGGAGGCGGGGAATAGTTAATAGATTAAAATTGTTCCCAGCAATAAGACAGGGAGACGAGACACAGGGAAAGTAAGCCACATGTAAAACAGACAAGGACTCTATATAGCCGAAAGAGACTAAAAGAGCTTGGGAAGAAGAAGAAGATTCAGATATTGAAGAATTTCTGGATCGGATATTATATCGCCCGCCACCTTAAGCAGTAAGCGACAATGTCCCGAGCACGGGTCCTGGGAACCAGACGCAGGAGAAGGGAGTTACTGATATAGTACAGACTAGTGATACGGGTTTGATACAGAATAGTGTCAGTGTACCCACTGCGCCAGACATGCAGATACAGTTGCAACCTCCGCCGCAGATACAGAGAATCTATCCAGACGTCCCAGTACTAGAGACTACTACAAATCTGATAGTGCCGCCAGAACCGATATATACAAAATCGAGGTTAGTGCAGATTGAATCAACTCCGCAATTGCTGCCCCAGCCGCAGCCAGAACTGATACCAGGGTATAATCCAGCAGCAGGTCCTCCATTAATACCTGTCCCGGCTTCAGAAAATCAGACCTTTGGAGTTGCTTCTCCACGAGGTTTGGGACCAGGTCAGACACCAGCTGCAATTACATTGCCAATTACTGTTGGTCCACCAGTGCCATTGTATGCACAAGGTAAGCCTGGTGTATGTGATCAGGGAGTAAGAACCCAAGATGTAATAGGAGGAGGGTTCATAGGAACCCCTCAGTTAATGGCCCTAGGAGAGCAAGCGGTTGAAAAACCAAGGTCTTTGATTGACCTTAGCCCAGTTGAAGCCCCGTTGGAAGCAATGAGACAGGCAGGGCTAGGAGTGTTAACCCCACAAACAATAAGTACAAATGCTTCACAGTCGCCGATGATGCATGCAGGAAACATTTCCTTACAAGGTTTTATGGTACAACAGTTGAATGAGTGGTTAGAGAAGACCTTTACTACGCAAAAGACTACAATAACTGCAGTGGAACCGGAAAGGTTGGGGAAAGATGAGTACCTGAACTTTGTGAGACTGGGCGTGGAAGCTGCTGAATTAGTGGACGGAGCAATGGGGGTAAACAGATTAGAGTCATACACAGAAGCAGAATTGAGATACCTGTGCCCTAAGATTACTAAGGAAGTAGGTAAGGTACATCAGAAATTAGCGAACCTGGCAGACAAATACAATATCGACATTGAGAATACTAAACATTTGAAAAGAAGTTACAGGTTAGACTTTGATTCAAAAGACTTTGACCACATGAGGTCTGCCGGAATGAAAGCGCATTTAAAAGAAATATTACAAAGCGCGCAAATCTGGGGAGCATTAGAAAAGTGGGAAGACAGATGGGCTAAGATAAGAGACAAGGAGAAAGGTGACAGCCCAGGATCAAGTAAAGCTAAAGCTACACTAGATACGGAATCTGTAAAAATGCTACCAATGAGAGAGACAGCTGGTGGGGTTTTAATTCATGTACCGTGGTCCAGAGGAGACATCTTATCTTTTACAAATGATTATCCCAGGTTGAGGGAGAAACCGATCGAGTGGTACCAACAAACAAATAGGTTTGTGAAGCTTGCGAAATGTCTCTGGGAAGACCTGAATACCTTGTTTGAGATCATTGTTCCGCCCGACTTATGGCTTGAGTGCAAGCGAGGGGTAGACTGGCCGACACAGGAGCCGGCAAGGGATAAGGTGACCGGAGCACCCTCTGAGGAGGTGATGAAGTACTATCACAAAGTAATTGAGTTTTTAAAGCAGAAAGTGTTGCCGAAAGTGACTGATTGGCAGAATATCGACCGGACCTCACAAGAGGTTAAAGAATTAATACATGCTTACTATGAGAGGTTGTTGAAGGCATTCAAACATTACAGTGGTACTGAGACCATTGAGCTGAAAGACATGAACCATCTTGTGTTCATATTCGTTGAAGGGTTGAGACCAGAGGTTAGCCAGATGAATAAGAATCATTTGATCTGTTGGCAAGCAAAGCCGATTGATGAGGTGTTGCAGTATGCAAAATACTGTAGTGATGAGATTGAGCTGAAGCAGAAAAAGTTGAAGGAGAAAGTGATGGTGATGCAGATAAGGGCTGCGCAGGTAGCAATACAGGGAAATGGAATTCAGCAGATGATACAGCAACAACCGCAAGGGAATGGCGTGTTTCAGGCACAACCAAGAGGTCGAGGTTTTGTGAATCGCGGTCCGGACTTGAATACTGTTTTGGTTCAAAATGACGCACAAGGGATGAAAAAGATGTCACCATGTCACGCGTGCGGGGGCGTGGGGCATTGGAAGTGGGAATGCCCAAATGTGGTGCAGGATTGTGTCGTTCAACAAAGCACTAATGTCGGTACATTACAAAATATGAGAGGTCCAAAATTGAGAAATCAAAACCCGAATTGTCAAAATAACATGGTACAGATGCAGGGGTTACAGCCCATGCAGCAAATGCAAATGCAGCGTGTTCAACCAGCGCAAATACAGCAAGTACAACAGCAGGTTCCCATGGTACCTAGACAGCAAATGCAACTACCAATGGCTCCAATGGGACAGCAACAGGTGATGCTTCCTCAGCAGGTCACAGGTCAGGTGATGAGCCAAAGTAATACAGTACAGCAATTCCCATTGCGTGGTGAAGATAGAATGAATGAGGAATGATCGGATGATAGTTCAGACAGTGAAGAGTGCAGGCTTGCAGCGTTCCTATAAGTAGATCAAAGGGGACCCTATGTAGAGGGGAAAGTAATGGGTCACAAGGTTTCATTCTTGGTTGATACCGGAGCTACACGCTCCACAGTCAGGAGTGCAGAGGTTCCGAAATTGCCACTTTCGGGGCGTACCATGAGAGTGGTCGGAGTAGCTAACCAGTACTTGACGAATCCAATTACAGATCCAGTGCAACTTGAGATTGGCAACTTCCAGGGACTGCATAAGTTTGTAGTCTGTGATTCAAGTCCGGTATCCCTACTGGGAAGAGACTTACTATGCAAAACGAAATGTTCGATTACACGTTCCAATGATGGAATTGAGGTGCAGACAAGGGGATGATGGTCAGTTCTCAGAGTAAGAGACAGAAACCGCAAATGAAGATTACCCTTTAATAACCTTATTCCCGATGCTTACAGTGACTGACTTACCAGCTGAGTTACAAGTAACGTTGACAGAGAAAGTGTGGGATTTGACAGGAAAGGAAGTGGGACTGATAAAAGGAGTGGAACCAGTTAAAGTACAAGTAAAGCCAAATGCAGTGTTTCCCCAGGTGCCGCAGTCCCACATGGCACAAGATGTCCTTATTCAGGTGTCGCAAATAATTGCGGACTTTGTAAAACAGGGAGTCCTGAAGGAAGTATTGAGCAGCCCATGTAATTCACCGATAATGGGTCTGAAAAAGCCTTGTGGGAAGGTTCAAATTGTGCAGGACTTGAGGAAAATAAACGAGATTGAGGTAAAATGTTGCCCTATAGTGCCAAACCCAGCAGTGATCATGTTTCAGGTTCCGTGTGACGCTGAATGGTTCACCGTTGTAGTTTTGTCACAAGCTTTCTTTTCGATACCTCTTCATGAGGACAGCCAGTTTTTATTCAGTTTCAAATTCCTGGACAAGGTGTACAGTTGGTGCAGAATTCATCAAGGGTTGAAAAAGGACTTAGAATCCCTAGTATTGCCTTTCAAATCGACCCTAGTACAGTACATTGATGACTTGCTGATTGCGTCCAGGACAAAAGATGACTGTAAATATGACACAATTGCCTTACTGAATCACTTAGGAAAGAACAGACATAAAGTGTAACCCAAGAAGCTGCAGTACTGCCAGAAAGAGGTGAAATACTTAGGACACTTGATTGAGAGAGGGTCCAGGAGAATATCAAAGGAAAGGGTGACAGCTATTTTGCAAATTAACCCCCAACAACAAAGAGAGATGTCAGGATGTTCTTGGGAATGGTGGGTTACTGTCGCCAGTGGATACCCAACTTCTTGATTATCTCAAAACCATTGATAAAGCTGACAAGCAAAGAGAATAAAGATGAACCGTACTCCATAACCCTATCCAAAGAAGAGCTTGAGTCATTGTAGGAAAGTACCATCTTGCCTGGCATGTTACCCCCATTTTTCACTGTATATATGTTGTTTTAGTTGTATGTGTCACTGGGACCTGGTAACCCAGGGCCCCAGTGCTCATAAGTGTGCCTGAATGTGTTACCTGTGTAGTGACTAACTGTCTCACTGAGGCTCTGCTAATCAGAACCTCAGTGGTTATGCTCTCTCATTTCTTTCCAAAGTGTCACTAACAGGCTAGTGACCATTTTTACCAATTTACATTGGCTTACTGGAACACCCTTATAATTCCCTAGTATATGGTACTGAGGTACCCAGGGTATTGGGGTTCCAGGAGATCCCTATGGGCTGCAGCATTTCTTTTGCCACCCATAGGGAGCTCTGACAATTCTTACACAGGCCTGCCACTGCAGCCTGAGTGAAATAACGTCCACGTTATTTCACAGCCATTTTACACTGCACTTAAGTAACTTATAAGTCACCTATATGTCTAACCTTTACCTGGTAAAGGTTAGGTGCAAAGTTACTTAGTGTTAGGGCACCCTGGCACTAGCCAAGGTGCCCCCACATTGTTCAGAGCCAATTCCCTGAACTTTGCACGCGTGCACTACATATAGGTCACTACCTATATGTAGCTCCACAATGGTAACTCCGAATATGGCCATGTAACATGTCTATGATCATGGAATTGCCCCCTCTATGCCATCCTGGCATAGTTGGCACAATCCCATGACCCCAGTGGTCTGTAGCACAGACCCTGGTACTGCCAAACTGCCCTTCCTGGGGTTTCACTGCAGCTGCTGCTGCTGCCAACCCCTCAGACAGGCATCTGCCCTCCTGGGGTCCAGCCAGGCCTGGCCCAGGATGGCAGAACAAAGAACTTCCTCTGAGAGAGGGTGTGACACCCTCTCCCTTTGGAAAATGGTGTGAAGGCAGGGGAGGAGTAGCCTCCCCCAGCCTCTGGAAATGCTTTGTTGGGCACAGAGGTGCCCAATTCTGCATAAGCCAGTCTACACCGGTTCAGGGGACCCCTTAGCCCTGCTCTGGCGCGAAACAGGACAAAGGAAAGGGGAGTGACCACTCCCCTGACCTGCACCTCCCCTGGGAGGTGTCCAGAGCTCCTCCAGTGTGCTCCAGACCTCTGCCATCTTGGAAACAGAGGTGCTGCTGGCACACTGGACTGCTCTGAGTGGCCAGTGCCACCAGGTGACGTCAGAGACTCCTTGTGATAGGCTCCTTCAGGTGTTGCTAGCCTATCCTCTCTCCTAGGTAGCCAAACCCTCTTTTCTGGCTATTTAGGGTCTCTGTCTCTGGGGAAACTTTAGATAACGATTGCAAGAGCTCAGCCGAGTTCCTCTGCATCTCTCTCTTCACCTTCTGATAAGGAATCGACTGCTGACCGCGCTGGAAGCCTGCAAAACTGCAACAAAGTAGCTAAGACGACTACTGCAACTCTGTAACGCTGATCCTGCCGCCTTCTCGACTGTTTTCCTGCTTGTGCATGCTGTGGGGGTAGTCTGCCTCCTCTCTGCACCAGAAGCTCCGAAGAAATCTCCCGTGGGTCGACGGAATCTTCCCCCTGCAACCGCAGGCACCAAAAAGCTGCATTACCGGTCCCTTGGGTCTCCTCTCAGCACGACGAGCGAGGTCCCTTGAATCCAGCGACTCTGTCCAAGTGACCCCCACAGTCCAGTGACTCTTCAGTCCAAGTTTGGTGGAGGTAAGTCCTTGCCTCACCTCGCTGGGCTGCACTGCTGGGAACCGCGACTTTTGCAGCTACTCCGGCCCCTGTGCACTTCCGGCGGAAATCCTTCGTGCACAGCCAAGCCTGGGTCCACGGCACTCTAACCTGCATTGCACGATGTTCTAAGTTGGTCTCCGGCGACGTGGGACTTCTTTGTGCGACTTCGGGTGAGCACTGTTTCACACATCCTTGTAGTGCCTGTTTCTGGCACTTCTCCGGGTGCTACCTGCTGCTGAGAGGATTTTTTGTCTTGCTCGATGTCCCCTCTCTCTCCTGGTCCAATTTGCGACCTCCTGGTCCCTCCAGGGCCACAGCAGTGTCCAAAAACGCTAACTGCACGATTTGCAGCTAGCAAGGCTTATTGGCGTTCTTTCGGCAGGAAACACTTCTGCACGACTCTCCACGGCGAGTGGGATCCGTCCACCAAAGGGAAAGTCTCTAGCCCTTTTCGTTCCTGCAGAAACCGCAGCTTCTTCTGTCCAGTAGAAGCTTCTTTGCACCCGCAGCTGGCATTTCCTGGGCATCTGCCCATCTCCGACTTGCTTGTGACTTTTGGACTTGGTCCCCTTGTTCCACAGGTACCCTAGATTGGAAATCCACAGTTGTTGCATTGTTGGTTTGTGTCTTTCCTGCATTATTCCTCTAACACGACTTCTTTGTCTTTAGGGGAACTTTAGTGCACTTTGCACTCACTTTTCAGGGTCTTGGGGAGGGTTATTTTTCTAACTCTCACTATTTTCTAATAGTCCCAGCGACCCTCTACAAGGTCACATAGGTTTGGGGTCCATTCGTGGTTCGCATTCCACTTTTGGAGTATATGGTTTGTGTTGCCCCTATCCCTATGTTTCCCCATTGCATCCTATTGTAACTATACATTGTTTGCACTGTTTTCTAAGACTATACTGCATATTTTTGCTATTGTGTATATATATCTTGTGTATATTTCCTATCCTCTCACTGAGGGTACACTCTAAGATTCTTTGGCATATTGTCATAAAAATAAAGTACCTTTATTTTTAGTATAACTGTGTATTGTGTTTTCTTATGATATTGTGCATATGACACTAAGTGGTACTGTAGTAGCTTCACACGTCTCCTAGTTCAGCCTAAGCTGCTCTGCTAAGCTACCATTATCTATCAGCCTAAGCTGCTAGACACCCTATACACTAATAAGGGATAACTGGGCCTGGTGCAAGGTGCAAGTACCCCTTGGTACTCACTACAAGCCAGTCCAGCCTCCTACAGTCATTCATGGAATTGAGAGAGTGTATGTGCAGGGCACCAGCTTTGGGTATGCCTGATTACACGAAACCTTTTCTACTGTTTTGTCATGAACGTGATGCTTGTTCTTTGTCTGTCTTAACACAGGTCCATGGAGGTGCAAACCGTCCTGTAGCATATTTTTCAGCTACCGTGGACCCTGTCGCAGCAGCCTTACTGGGTTGTTTGTACGCAGTTGCAGCAGTTGGTCAAAGCCTCACGCAGTGTGAAGGCATAGTGATGGGATATCCCTTGACAGTAATGGTTCCTCATTCAGTTGAAATTGTATTGACTCGAACCAAAACTCAACACATGACAAATGCCCGACTTACAGATATGAGACAATTATATTAGGGTCACCTAATGTTTCACTGAAGCGATGTACTGTATTAAACCCGGCAACTCTGCTTCCTGTTGAGAATACCAAGATTAATAATGAAGAGGAAGTGGAGCATGATTGTCTTGAGGTAACAGAACTATGTACCAAGCCCCGCCCAGATATTCAAGATATGCAGTTAAAGGAAAATAACTGCATTATGTTTGTTGATGGATCATGTTTGAGAGATTCACTCGGAATGCTGAGAGTCGGTTACGCTGTGTGTACCATAGCTGGTATCATTGAAGCTTCCTGGCTTGAAAGAGTATTTTCCGCACAAGTGGCAGAATTAATTGCCCTTACTAAGGCATGCCACGCAGCTGAAAATCTGAGAGTCACTATCTATACTGACAGCAGATACGGATTTGGAATTGTACATGATTTTGGCCAATAGTGGTCACAGAGAGGTTTCATGACCTCTTCTGGTTCTCCTGTGAAAAAATGGTGAACAAATTAAGGATTTGTTACATGCGATTCAGTTACCTCTTGAAATTGCCGTGGTGAAATGCAATGCTCACGTTAAGTCGCAAGACTTTGTGTCCATGGAAAATGGCTATGCAGATCAAGTCGCAAGATTTTGCGCATTGAACTGTATATTGTTCAAGGACCAGTGGTAATTGTTACCGCAAACTGAAAATGACACATGTTTGAATCTTGCATTAAGGGTGGTCGATACACTAGACGAGCTAAAGACACTACAGGGTCGTGCTAGCAAAGAGAAAAAACGCTCCTCACAGAGAAAGCAATGTGTACAAAGAGCTGACGACTTATGGATCTCAGAGGAGGGGAAACTGGTTTTGCCCAACAGTCTTCTGTCACAATTTGCGAGGCTCTACCATGGGCAGGCACATCTTGGGAGAGATGCAATGATCAGGTCATTCAAGATTGACTGGTTTAACCCAAAATTCAGACATGCTGCAGAGGTTACCTGTCACAGGTGCATCATCTGTCAACAGATGAATGCCGGGAAAGGGACTGTGGTAAAATTGAGCCACATAGGGAGAGCTGGAGGTCCATTTAGCAAGATGCAAATGAATTTCATTGAGTTGCCTGTTTGTGGAGGATTGAAGTACGTGTTGGTGATTGTGTGTGTTTTCAGCCACTGGATTGAAGCTTACCCCACACGTAGAAACGACAGTCTCACAGTCGCAAAGCTGCTGCTTAGGGAACTAATACCCAGGTTCGGGTTTCTGGTCTCTATAGAATCAGATAGGGGCAGACACTTCGACAATGAGGTGATTAAGCTCTTGTGTGCCACACTAGACATTGAACAGAAGCTGCATTGCAGCTACCGCCCTGAAGCATCAGGACTAGTAGAACAAATGAATGGTACCTTAATATCGAGAATGGCGAAGATGTGCGCAGCTACCAATATGAAATGGCCAGATGCATTGCCCTTAGTGCTGATGTCAATGAGGAACACCACTGATAAGAAGACAGGACTATCACCCCACGAGATCCTTATGGGTAGAGCTATGAGTACCTGCAAATGCTCTTGTGAATATCACAGATGATATGGTGTTGGACTACTGCAAAGGTTTGGCTGATGTGGTTCGCTCTTTTTCTCACCAGGTGGAAGCTAACACATTGCCGATCAGTGATCCAGGTCATACCCTGCAAGCCGGTGACTGGGTGGTTGTCATGAAGCACGTGAGAAAATCGTGTTTGGAGCCGCGCTAAAATGGGCCATATCAAGTAATATTGACAACAACCACTGCTGTGAAATGTGCAGGCGTTCCAAACTGGATACATGCCAGTCACACAAAGAAGGTAATATGTCCAACTGACGAGGAACTTGAAGTTTCCGACTCGACAGTTCCAGAGAGGGAAGTCTCAGGGCCTGAAAATAACCAAGAGAGAACTGAGACTGCAGGAGAGCCCACTGAGAACAGCCTTGTCCCTCAAACAGTAAACGAGTTTGAGAGAGGTGACAGTGTGCCTATCTCAGTAGAGGCAGCAGAAGAACTAAATCAAGGAGAGGTTCTCCCAGAAGAAGACGGGTACGGGTTAGAGCTTGAACCCGTTACAGATTCAGAAGAAGAAGAAGAAGGGGAAATAGTAGAAAGAGATCAAAGTACACCGGCATCCCCTGAGCCAGTTGCAGGTCCATCAAGAGAAAACACCATAGCACAAGAGGAGGGTGCTGTTCAGCGTCTTGAAAGGACAAGCAGGAAAAAGACGCATAAGGGAGATAATTGGCCAGAAAAGCAGGCTGCGAAAGAAAAGGCCGTACCAGGTGAAACAATAACAGAAGAAGCCGATACCACAAGGACAGGAGATCTGAGTGAAGCAGAATTTCAGGGCGAACGCCGATAGAAAAGAAAAAGAATCGCAAATAGAAGGTAGGCAGGTCCAGAATGGGCATATGCAACAACATCTGAATGGCAACAAGAATTCTTAGCATTCTGTTTTGATCGAGAAGTACCAGGTCAATACTACGGTACCTGAAATCAATTAAAGAGAGAGAGACTTTGTTAAAATTGAAACTGAAATTGAAAATTGAGACGCTAATACACTACCGGATGTGACACTGATAACCTGAATTTACTTTGAAAACCTGATTATGACAAGCTGCTAACCTGATTTGACAAAAGGGTCCTGGAATGAGTGAAATGCTATAAATATACTCAGAGAGAAAGAGACTTTTGCATTAAGAAAAAAAAAAAGAGAGAATTTTACATCGTCCTCAATTGATTATTGTTCTGCTATCTGATTCTTTACAGACATGGCTTATAATAGAGGTAGTAACAAAAAGGGTAAGGTGTGTGGGTGGCTGAGTCTTATATTAGGTATCGTGTGTGCGATAATAATTGTTGGTGTGATTGTGGGAATGCCGTGGTTAGATAAGAAAGCAACTAACAATGCTTCAAAACCTGAGACTGCAACACTAACACCGTGGGAAAAGTTTGGGCAGGATGCAAAACACTTGCATGAGGGAATTAATTCAAAGGGGGAACTTTCTACTAATGTTTTCTATCGCTTGCTGAATGAGTACGTTGAGACCATGGATGCGAAAAACTGTTATGTGTGCACAAAGATTCCTTCATCAGTACAAGAGGGGGTCACTTATCATAGCTTGCCACTAACCTATGGGATAAGTTGTAGTCTGTTACTAACAAGATTCTATAATCAAGAACATGTGCAATATTTTTATTCAAATCAGGATGTGGTGTTTTCTTTTGTGCCTGTGATTGAGTTTCTGAACAAGCTAGCTAAGGAGCATAGTATAAAATTAGTCAGAGGTTTCTTTGAACCGACGCTTACATTTGGGACAGCTTATGCACACCGCAACAATCTGACTTGCTTATTGACACCTGTAGAGAAAAGCTTTTTAGATCACACTGATGATAGACGCAAAGCATTGAAGGAAAGATTAGAAAGAGGGTTAGAGAAACGCACATATGCAAATGATTATGCTTACACTGCATTAAAGACGCAAGGCAAATTAGCTATAGATGCTTTACATGTAGGAAGGCTTTGTATATATAGGCCGAAATCTGAGGAAGACACTTATTTGTGGGAACGAGTGAATGCAGGCATGTGTTTTTGTTTCAGAGTAAATGGACATTCATGTTAAATGGACAGGATCCAGAGATCCCTGGGATCTATTATATCTGTGGACTTAATGCTTATTACCGTCTTCCTAAGGGATGGTATGGGACATGTTATTTGGGAATAATTTTCCCAAAGATCTACCAGATTGATGACTTAAAGCAAATACCTAAAACGTCCGAATTACAATATGCTAGACAAAAACGAGAGACAGCGGGGTTATCTTAAACTCCATAAAGATTCAAAAGTTGTCTACTATTGTGGATAACATGCTGGCAAATTTGACAGGGGCTATACTCTTGAGGGATACTGAACTTGCAGCGGAAAGAGCTATGACTCTTCAAAATCGGCTTGCTTTAGACATTCTTTTAGCAAAAAGTGGCAGAGTCTGCAAGATGCTCAACGAGCGTCATTGTTGCTCATATATACCTAACAATAGTAAAAAGATTAGAGGTATGCTTACTAACCTATCTAAAGATAGTACAGATCTGAAGGATTTGAAGGAACCTGGAGTGTGGGAGAAATTAGGAAAAGGAATTGCCAGAGTAGGGAGCTGGTTTAGCAATATTTGGAATGGGGTACTTGCAAAAATATTAGGGGGTCTATTAATTGTTCTGGCCTGTCTATTAGGATTATGGGGAGCATGCAAAATTAATGATAAAGTTAAAAGAAATTGGACAAAGAGAAACAAGAGAAATGAGGAAAGTGAAAGGGAGAAAATGTTTAATGAAATTTGGGAGAGTTCACACAAGGGACAAGATGTGGAAATGCGCATTATGCGTGAAGTGAAAAATTAAAGTGAAAGGTCGAAGGGAAAGGTTTGTGTGAGGACGAAAGTCATCAGAAGAGGGACTGAGAGAGCGTAGCTTATATAATCCATATTAACATGAAATGTTTATGAATTAATGTGTGACAATGTTGCATAGAAATTATAATAGTGATTTTTGTTTAATACGGGCACCTGAAATGTGACCCCGGGGAGTGGCCACCAATGTATACGTAGACTAATAATAATGACCAAAATGTTTATATTATGTTTAAATAAATTTGTACTAATGATTGCGTTATTGAATCTGTGCTGAAATCCTCATAGGCCTTAAGTTAGCATGAGCTGAAGCTTAGCTGCTTTGGCTCTCATATTAAATGCATTTTTCTATTTTTCAGTATGCTGCCTCACAAAGGGACATGACCCTGCGTGTTCTTTTTCTTCAAATTAGAAGACAAATGTAACCATGTTAGATCCATTCACACAGCCTTTGCAGAATAAATGTTAGAAGTAAATTGAAACAGTGTAGATTAATGTAATGTACAAGGTCATTCAAACCGGTGAAGACAATGGAACTGCTGACCAACAGATGTGCAAAGAATTACAGAAAGATGAAATCATACCGGACGTGCCACCTCGGAAGACGTCAATTATGAAGACCAATCAAAGACTTGTAAAATAATATGGGGTGAAGAGTTGGGTTACCTAATGTACTTTCTGATTGGTTAAAGATAATGGGGTATAACAAGTGTCCAATACAATTTTGGGGGAATGTACAACGGAAAAGGGATAAAAACCCATGTCACGGGGAGTCACTGGGAATTAGGTAGGGAATGCTATTGATTTTATCCAGAAACTCTGTCACTCTGTTTGGTGACTTGGTGGTTTACTTAAAACCATCCTTGCCCTTAAATTTGTCCATGTTACACTTTACCTCCTTATGAGGGAAGTGCCCTTTTGCCCCAGAGCTGAATTGACTGATGTCCTGAGGACGAAGACTCAACCTGTGCGCTGACCTAAACCTTGGAGGGTAATTATGACAATGCATTTGTGATTTGTCTGTTTGCTTTTCCTTTCTAGGTACCAACTGCTTATTTTGACAGAGACCTTAGATAGATGTTTTCCAAATTAGTGTTCTAAATTGTTTTGCATGAAGCCCAACATGCGAATGTTAATCAGAGGTTAGGACAGATGTTCACCAAAACTGATACAAATAGACAAACGACTGAGACTATGCTTTGTTGAACTGACGCGATATTGACACTCTGCTAAACCTGATCTATGTTTACGCTGTGTTATGTTCTGATGTTTGTGATTCTCACTTTAATGAAATCTTACCAAAGTTGCCATATTGTGACTATGCTAATATGTTTCTTGGTTTTGAGATTGACTCACTTGCTATTACATTTGTAAGCAATAGGGAATACAACTCATAAAATTCTACTAAACCGGTGTGGTTATTCATGGCCGAAAGGTCATGGTAGAGTCTTGAATTGATTAATGACTTTGACTAAAGTGAAATGTATTGTCGTGACAAATATTGATGACATTATTGACATATTGATTGACATATATTGATTAGCCATCTCGTCCTAAGGTGTCTCTCAACTGGGTCAAAAGATTGATTGGCCTAAAACGAGTCCTGATGTATAATAAATTATCATGAAGGGACGCTTTATCAGTAGCACCAATTTTTAACCATAGCATTATAGATTTGTAACAGTGAATTAAGAGGCATGCTTTTCACTGAGGGGTTCTGAGTAACATTAACTAGATAATGGGAGCAAGGCTCGAGTTGTCAATGAGATTACTTAGAACCCTGAGGTGAATAACAGCCCTGTAATTCACTTTTTATCCATCCATAATTTTCTGCTGTTCAGGGGCAGAGAAATAATGGGGGATCAAAACATAAGATGACCAGAGTTGGACTACCAACCAAGGGTTTCAGAGGGCTGGCAGGGTGGAGTCCGGTTTCACTCTCGTAGGTGTCAGGTTTGTTGCTGGGTACCTGCCTGCCATGTTCCTATTTGCAGCATCTCTAAATAAACAATAAAAAAACAAATGGTTTGGAAGCATGCTAAAAGCATACTTTAAAATCATTTGTTTTTTGCATTGTTGATTTAAAACAAAACAACCAGTAGCCTTACCATCTTTATTTCTCAGAAAATAAATACATTTCTGAACGGTATTGTGAACATTCTGCCACTGAAGACATTTTGCCATGATTGGACTTCACCAAGAAAAAGTCAGAAGACCATGCCCTGATGTTAAACAGTGTTCAAAAAGCTGATGGATCAGCAAACAACATCTGTATCCCAGATTGCATTAGATGGAATTAATCTGATCCCATCCTCCAACAGAGAGCACCAGAAGCAAATCATTGGCTATGGAGTCATTTTGCTCTTTAGAAATTTCTCCAGACCCGAGTGATCTAATACACCCCATGTTACAATTGGGTTCTGCCCATTCAGTATGCCCATATTTTTTGCTTATTGGATAACATGATTCTCTACTTTTTACTGTGAGTGAGCCTCACTATATGAGCCTTTCTTCCAAAGGATGACTCTATTGTCCAATACTATTAAAACACCCTGTAAAATTGGGTAAAGATTTGTAAAATCAAGTACGCAGGCTTTATCTCAGGAGAGCGTCTGTGACCTTGAGTTCCCAAGGCTACATTTTTTGTCATGGAATGTGGCTGGAATTCATAACAAACTGGTTGATGACGAGTGGGGGGGGGGCTAATTGACAAATTTAAACTTGTCTGTTTCAGGAAACGTGGGCCGCCGAAAATGTTTTTAGACAGGGGTATTGCTCATTTTGTAAGGGAGCTGTTCTCTCTTCAGCTGGAAGAGCAGCGGGGGGTCTCAGTATGTGGACAGCAACTTCCGAGATGGGAAATGTAAAGGAAATTTATGTGGACTCGCCTGATATATTGGCAATATCGTTTCAGTCCAACAAAGGCCTACCTGTATTGTGTATTAATGTTTACAATAGACCAGATACCCCCAATCATTTATCTAAAATGGTCCAGATATTGAGCTTCCTGGTATCGGATTATTTTTCCTCTCACTATATTATCATTGCTGGTGATTTTAACGTGTCCCTTGAGCCCAATTCATTTTTTTCTGAGACCACTCAATATGAAGATCTGATATGGAATATCCCCCCATACTCAACCCAGACAAAACATCCTAAAATTACTAACAGGGCCCTTCAGATAATTGACCATATGATAACATATGTCCTTCGCCCAGGAAATGGCCGTTTTCCATCAGATAAGCCTGCTAAACCTACATTTTATAGAAGGTCATATAGCAGTTCACTTGATCTTGTTCTCTTTGATGTCAGGACATGGCATTTTATCAATGATATCAAGGTCGGCGATTTGTACAACAGCGACAATGCTCCCCTTTTGATAACTTATGATAGGCAGTTTTTCACTAGGACAGATATTTGCAGCAATCATGATGCCCTCGATGTTACTGAGGTGTCTTCCAACAAGCAGGCTGTAAAATGGGAGTCTATCAGGAATTTCCACGAACTATGGGGGAAAATGTGTGCCATGGTAGTACTCCATCAGTTTCCTGATGACTCTCTCTTGCATACCCTGATTGAGGTCATGTCATCGCATACAGAATTCTTTGCGGCCCTCAGAGAGCTATTTATTAAAACCACCAGGGGCAACAAAACCCTAGGAGTAAATCTACACCAGAGGTGGTTTGGCAAGGTTTGCAGAGAGGCCAAGCACACCCTTGTAAAAGCAATAAGATCAAGAGACAGAGATAAGATAACCCATGCTAATCGTAACTATGCATCTTTTCTCAAGTTTAGTAAAAATCAGTGGGAAGAGTCGTCATGGCATGACCTGGTACTGTCAGCCAGGGATTCAGATTCCAAGCGTTTCTGGTCCCTGGTTGCCAGAAATGGTCGCAATGAAAATCATAGACCTATTTGTCACATTTCACAAGAAACTTGGTCTACCTATTTTACTGAGCTGTATTGCTCAGAGCCTTTTGTCCTTATTAAAAATGACAGTAAACCCTCACACCCCCTCTTTTCCCGGTTAGTCTGACCCCTTTTACTTTGAAGGAAACCGAGAATGCCATCAGGGCCCAAAAATCAGGGAAAGCGCCTGCGTTGGATGTTATTCCCTCAGACATGTTTAAATCAAACCTAAATTACTGGGGCCCCTATATTAATAGGGTTTCAAATGCTGTTTTGATGGGTAGAACTTACCCCCAGACATGGAAGGGAGCCATCATCGTTCCTATTCACAAAAAAGGGGAGAGGTGTGTCCCGGGGAATTACAGACCGATTTGTTTACTGGATAATTTGCAAAAGGTCTTCTGTTACCAGGGATTGAGCAGGCTTAAAGCCTGGATTGAAGAAAATCAAGCCCATAGTCATCTACAGGCGAGCTTCAAGCAAAAAATAAGCAAAGTTGACCAGGTTTTCAGTTTTCTCACTATAAAATGGAAGTTGGTGGATGTGGATGCAGGGAAACTTTTTGTAGCGCTCGTAGATCATAAATCCGCTTTTGACCTTGTTCCACAGTGCAAATTGTGGAAAGTTTTGAGCATGGGTGGTGTACAGGGCCCATTATTATGTTTGATTAAGGATCTCTATACTGAGAGTTTTGCTAGAATTCGCTGGGGGACAAATGGGGAGCTAACGCCTGAGATTCCAATCCGTAGAGGAGTGAGACAGGGATGTGTCTTGGCCTCAATCCTCTTTCTTTTATTTATTAATGGATGCATTTCCTATCTTTTGGATTGCGATAATGATGCACCAAGGATGGGTATAGTAAAGACCCCTTGCCTATTATTTGCAGATGACACTTTAATGCTATCTCGTACCGCTTCAGGGATTTCTAACTTGCTTATTAAGTTCATGGCCTTCTGCAAAGACCATGGACTGGAAATCAATGCAGCTAAAACAAAGTACATGGTTTTTGGGGACACAAAGTTTAAAATGAGGACACCTATATATCTGGAGGATGTGTTGCTAGAACGAGTAATTGCTTTTGATTATCTAGGAATCAAATTAGAGGATTCCCAAAAATGGCAGGCCCATATTTTGAAGTCACTTATGAGTTTGAAACAAAAGGCAGGAGATATATTGAGGTATGCTGCGAGGTCCTCCCACTTTGCAATTACCCCTGCCATGGAAATATATAGGGCTCAAGCTAGAGGGGGTACCTTATATGGTGCCGAGTTGTGGGGTTATTGCTGCCTGGAAGACTTAGAAAGAGCTGAAAACTCTTTTGTGAAATCGCTCCTGAAAGTACCTAGAAGTACCCCATCGCTGCCGATCCGAATGGACTTAAATCTACACTCGATCATGCATATTGCATCCCTAAGACTGTTATTATACTGGATCTGGATTTGGTAAGCGGATATTTATACCCTATACAGGGTTTGGTTGAGCGACTTGTTAAGTGTGCATGCTATAAAAAAAGTCAGGTGGCTTAAATTTGTCGAAAGATTCTTCGCTGTCCTTGGGTTGGGAGAATATTGGTCAGATCCTTCCTCTTTGCCAAAAATGCTACCCAGGTCGTGAAGGATGTGTATTGGTTGAATGTACAAGTAGACAAACTGGCTAAAATATCTTTGTTTAGCATGACTAATAGTTTTTTATAGACAAAATGCTTCTATGAGTTTAAACATTATATGGATGCGATTTTATCTCCTTTAGCACAAGCACTTTACATTAGACCTAGAATACGGGTGCTCCCCTAATGTACCTTTACCTGCAAATGGCTGAAATCTGATAATTCTTCTAATTTTTGCCCAATGGGATGTGGAACTGCTGAATGTTTGGCGCACGTTCTCTTCCACTGCCCAGCGTATTCAAAGCAGAGGGCACGCTGGATTGTACCGCTTTGCAGATCTATGGGGATTAGAAATCGCCTATTGGCCCTTAGGATCTGCAGGACGGACCCAAATGTGCTTGTGGCTTGTAGTTTAGCAAAATATTTGGAGGCTATCTGGTATATTAGATTAAAATCCCAAACCAATTGTTTTTAATGTTGTATATTCCTTGCTTGATGAATTTTCCTTTGGTAGATGATACATCTATGAATATTCTATGTGGTAAGGGCTCTCCCATGTAAAAACAATTTGGTATGTTTCTGGATTATAATCTGTATCTATATGGAGCTTTTTATTGTATTTTATCACTTTTAGCCAATGATTACTGTGATGGTTGTCATAACTTTTTTATTTTATTTATTTAAGTGTTTGTATATGTGCTTTTATGGTATATCTTTCCCGAAATAAAGCTGAACTTTACTTGACTTGACACAGTAAGTGTAAGGGGGTCTTGGCTGGTGTGCGGGCTGGACGTGTGAGACTACTGTTGTACGCAGTTGGTTCACTGAACACAGGTAGTTTGGCGCAATGGGGACTCTGCAGGAGTTGATATTGACCTGAGGTAGGCCTTTAAATGTTTGTGTACACTAATCGGGAAAGTCAGTGTGATTTACTGTTTTGTCTTTAATGACACTTTCTTAAACACGTAGGGAGAAAACTGCTTAGAGTGCAGTTTTGCTTCTCTTTAGCCTACAGAGAATAGTGACGTATCAAATTGGGTTATAACCTGTGTGAGAAAATAAAGTCTGAAAGCTCCGAAAATATATCTGTACAAGTTATGGGTCACCCAGATTGTCAGATTTCTCTGGCTCAGCTCAGGATCAGAGCCCTGACCTTTTGTCACCCTGCAGTGCTAGTTTAATCACTTTCTCTCCAGTAGCAGGAACAAAGGCCTCCTGACACAAAGGGAGTAATTAACAGTGTTTTAACCAGTTCCCGAGGACAAAAAGGGTGGCAATGAAGGATTGGAATCAATCAATTAGCCTACTGAATAAAGGAGGAGCCAAGAGCCCTGGATTCAACACAGGAGGGATTTGAAGATTTGAGGGGAAAGGCCCTGGCAGTAATGCCAGCGTAGGTTGAGGCCCCAGAGGAGATGTGACTAGAGACTTCTGAATAATGCCATTTTGAGCTGTCCCAGCATGCTATGCAGGAGGGTTGGAACAAGGGTGAGTGGTGACGTGGGTGACGTGGGACCAGAGGATTAGAAAGGGGTGCTGGCTTCTGGAGACTTCCACTCTCCTTTAAAAAAACATTTTGCACAAGGCACATACTGTCTCTTGCTTGGTGATTTCTCTACTTTTCACTGTTAGACCCTGGGGTTGACATGCACAAATGGAAGGAGAAATCCCCTGATGCCCATAAAGAATTAAGGACTCTGCCCAGTTAATCCCAGGACAGTGGTCAACCCAGTGAGGGTGGACCACTAACATCCTGTTAGGATAAATTGGGGGAAAGTCCTGGACTTCCTTACCCAGAAACCAAGACCAGGAGAAAAGCTGGGTGTTGGAAGCCAGGAGAACAAGCTGCCTGAGGACTACATTGCTTTGGAGGTCTCCTTCAACTTCCCCTGGTGGCTAGAGTTTACCATCAAGAGTAAAGTGAGCTCATTATCTTCACAATTGGCCCAACAATGTTATGGCATTTGAAAGATTGGTGACCTTGAATCTTTTTTACATGCAGAATGCATGGGGGTCCAATATAGTTTCTTGAATTACCTCTGGGGTGGGCAAGGTGTCGGCGGCAGAATGATTTATTATTTTTCCTCAGAGAGGTGACATGTGTGGGGCTCCTTCCCCAGACTCTCTACTGGCCCGAGAACCCCATCCCCGGGCTGCGTATGTTAATAGCAAGGTTGAGACCCCAATCCTGGAGCTCATAACAAGGACGTGCCTGTGTCTGAGGATAGCAGGGCAGCCACCACAGAATGCTGCACCATGCCCTCAACCGTCCCCAATGTGAGGAGACTTGGGGTGCCTAGATGGCACCAGGCACCCCCAAAAAAGAAAAATAGAAAAAGGATGAGTTGTTCAAGAAGCGTAAAAAATCATGAAGCAGCGACTCCCATTGGCCCCGCAAGAGTGCTGCTCATTGAATATTCACTGCTCAAGGAGTGCACTGAAGAGCCATCTAGGAGTTAAGTCTATGTAATCAAAATATGGTGCACACGAGAGGCTGTTTTTATGATTGCATTTTCAGGCTCTATAAGTCTACAAATGCACACAGGCACATGTTTGCTCTTTTTAAAATGCTTTAATGACATCATAATGCTGACAGTTATTTTTTTGCTCACAGTGTTTATGATTTATTGACATTGTTATGCACATTTATACCTGGTGATTATTATTGATGATTGCATTTACTGACAATATGATTTCTTTAATAAATGTTTATTTTGATCTTGTGTTTTTGAGAATGCCAGTAGACTTACCTATGATTGTTTGACCCTTTTTTGCCCTGATTAGACAATGTAATCTATAGTATATTCTATGTGCCTATTTACATATGTATTTATATATTTTACATATTTGTTAATTACTGCATAGTATTTAGTTGACTGGACAGTCATTTATTGAGTGTCATCACTGCATGCAAGTAAATGGTGATTACTTTCCCACCCACCTCCATCAAGTAGGACGAGGAGTACTCTGCTTCACCACCCTAAGATCTTCAAGTGCTACAATGGGGTGCTTTGTTCCCAGTGAGCAGAATTGTGGACCTATTATTTGTGCAGACCACATGACCTATAACCCAGTTTCCTACACCCCAGAACAACCATCTTTCTGGATGTCTATTTGCTTGTCTTCACTCGTATTACAGGAGTGAAATCAATTTTAAAGCTAAATTGCCATTTTAGATTATCAGAGATTTGTGGTTATCAAGTTAGGTCTGTAGGTAATACTCCTTTCCACAGTTGAGCTACTGTGAAACAGTGATCTTTTAGTGATTACCCAACATATTTATCATGGTTTTCCATTACCCTTGTGCACTCTTGTGTGGCCTTAGTCAGATTTATCAAGCCACGCAGAGCTACCTTGCGTGGCCCTGATTGCCTTGCTAAGTCTAGAGTAACACAAATCAGCGCAAATTGCTGCCTTGTGCTACTCTGCCACAGGATTATTGGAGCATGGGTGGTCCTATCCATCCACCCAAAAGAGTTTGGAACATTCCCAGATTTGTTAACAGTGGTAAACCTGGGAAAATGTTAAAAGGCTACACTGTTAGATCTGGCAGCGTATGTATGGTTTTCCCTAACATTTTGCCTTCAAACCTCCTGTTTCTGCTGGCCTCAGGATTCTATGCATTTTACCACTGCTGACCAGTCCTAAAGTGCTTGTGCTCTTTCCTTAAAACATGGTAACACTGGGTTATCCACAACTGGCATATTTAATTTACTTGTCAGTCACTAGTAAAGTGTACAACGTATGCCAAAGGCCTGTAAATCAAATGCTACTAGTAGGTCTGCAGCACTGATGGTGCCACCCACCTAAGTAGCCCTTTAAAAAAGTCCCAGGTCTGCCCTTGCAGAGCCTGTGTGTGCAGTTGTAAACTGTCATGTTGACCTGGCAAAGTAAACCTTTATCCAGGTCCAACCCTTCCTATTTAAAACATATAAGTCACTCCTAAGGTAGGCCATGGACATCTCTAAGGGTAGGATGCAGTGTTTTTAAAATGTTGGGCATGTATTTTTAAGTTTTACATGTCATGGTAGTGAAAAACTATTAAATTCGTTTTTCACTACTGCATGGCCTATCTCTCCCATAGGACAACATTGAAGTTGGCTTATAACCTTTTTCTAAGTATAACTTTCAATTTGAAAGAGATATGTTTCTAAGTTTGGTGCCTATGGAATCACAATTTAAAATCACAACTTAACATGAAGCTGGATTTTAAAATGCAATTGTGAAAATTCCACTTTAAGAAAGTTGGCATTTTCTTAATTTAGCCATTTCGTGTCTGCTGACTGACGCTGTTCAGACGTCTTGTGTGGGGTGACATCTGGGCTTTGTGTATTCACCCTAGAAGCTTAGGTGTGACCTGATGGGCCTTGATGTGGCATCCTGGGTAGGATGGAGGGAGGAGCTGGACACAGCCTCACTTTTATCTGAATAGGGTGTATCCTTTTCACACACAAAGGGCTGCATGGCCACCTGTAGTGAGCCTGGAGAGGAAGGGAAGGGACAATGTGCACTTCAAAGGCATGTCTTTGAAGTCTCCCCCACTTTAAAGGCCCAATTGGGTGTAAGTACTGAACTAATGATACGACTAACTTAATATACTTCTGGACAAGAGAATACTCTGCCAGGAAGAAGAACAGTTGTGCTGCTGAAGGACGTCACTCTACTGGACTTCTGCCCTGCTGGACGCCTGCTTTGCTATGCTGCCCTACTGCCTTCTGCCCTCTTGCCGAGGAGCAAGAAAGACTAGACTGCATCTCTCCAACCCAGAGTGACTCCAAGGGCTAGTTGTCTGGCCTCCTGATCTGAAGTTTCAGGGACATAAAAAACCTCCAACCAGCCTTCTCCTACACCAGGATTATGACATCTGTGAGTCTGCTCTGCAAGTGGTGTCATCCCAGTCGTAGACCCTTAGAAGAGGGCCTAAGATGTTTGCTCCAGTGTAACTGATGCATCCTCTGCTACAGGAGCAGAACAAACGCATCACTACTGCTATGTGGAGCAGTACCAACGCATCACCACTACTGTGTGGGTCAGAACCAACAAGGTACAGGCACAACAGGTGACCAGGAGGATGAGGAGAGTGAGGAAGGTTTCAGAGCAAGGCCCAAAGGAGGGTCTTTGACTGCAACTTGTTGAGGAGGGTGTTAACATCCTCCCAGAATTGGAGACCTCTACACATACAGGAAGTAGTGTGTTCCCCTGTAAACTGTCCCCAGAGGGGCTGGTGGAGAGGAAGGCAGAGAGGTAATATCAACTGGTGAGGGCACAGCTTAAAAACAAAGATAAGAGGCTGGCCATGGAGGAAGCAAAGGAGAATGATGAGGCTGAGAGAGCCTGAAGGAGAGGATTTGGCCATAGAAGAGAGGAAATTGATGTTGGCGACATTGTTGGAGATAACATTGATAAGAGACTTATGACATTGCCTTACAGATGCACAAAATCCCTGAGCAGGATTGGTGGGATAGTCTGTGGAGACATGTCCCTAGCAAGGGTAGGGACACCCTACTGCCACTAAAATGGAAGGACAGATTGAGGTATCCCCCCATGAAGGAAGGTCTTATCTGAATTTATGGTCCGACTACAGAAAAGTATTGGCATACGTTTAGGGACTGTCAGAAGCTCACCCAACAGATCTGGGTAGATTGTGTTGATTCCTTTTAAAAGGCACTGGATGGTTGAGTGAAGGGTAGTGAAGGAAACGGTTACCAGGGGCTTTACAATGTGATTGCAAAAGAGCACATGTTCAGTCTGTGTTTTGCAGTCCTGTGCCAACAATTGAATGACAGGAAGCTCTCAGACGCCTGAGAGTTTGCTAAAGCGGCAGACCACTGAGTCAGCACCAGGGTTCATAAGAAGGTATCTGAGGGGATCACCACTAGGGTAGGCAGGGTCCCTATTCGAAGAAAAAGAGGAGAAATAAAAACAAAAACAGGAGTTCTCTAATAGGTGCCAAACTAGTTCCTTGTGTCAGGCTCTCCATCCCTCAACTGAGAAGAAAAAAATATGCTTCTCTGGCAGATTTATACTTTTTGATGCAAAACTGCGCAAACGCAGTTTTGCATCAAAAGTTTTTGCGTTGGCTAGAGTAATTTCTTAACGCCATCTGTGCGTCAAATTCATATTTTGACGCACAGCGGTGCTAAGAACAGGTTAGAGTCATTTTTGCTGACACTAACCATTGCGCCTTGTCGTAAGGCAGATTGATGTTCAAGCAGGAAAAATGACTCTAATCTGGTTTGCGTCATGGAAAAACGTTGCAAAGCGGATATGCGCCATTTTTCACTGCAGTACCGTCAAAAAGTTAGACAAAGGCAGCAAACAGTGCCAAGGAGCCCCAAAATGGATCCTAAAAGCCAGGAGAGACCCAAGGAGACCCCAATAAACCAGGAACCAGCCAGAGGACACAGACAAGACCCAGGGGAGAGACAAGAAGAAGAGGAAGTGTCGCTTCAGTGCAGAGGAGTATGAAATCCTGGTCAGAGAGGTGACGGAGAACCAGCATCAATTATTCATCACCTCTAAATTGCCAATTGGAAGGAGAAAGGCAACTTGGTAACAAATTGTGGACAAGATTAACAGTGTGGCAGAGGTCAGGAGAACCGTCACCGATTGTAAGAAACGCTGGCATGACTGCAAGCACAGGACAAAGGAGAAAATTGCAAGGAACAGGAAAGCAGCACTGCAGGCCGGAGGTGGGAGTCCAGCACCGCAGGAGGACCTGGATGAGATGGAGGAGATGGTTGCAGCTGTCAACCCTGAGGAGATCGTCATGGGAATCACAGGACAGGACAGCACAGACTATCAGGAAACAACATATATGCAGGGTAAGTTGCATGGGGGACAAAAATGCCTAAATGTCAGGTGCAAGAAGGGAGAGGTACATACCTACTACACAATGCATGTAAGCCCTGAAAATCAAGCAGTGGAAAGGGAAAAGGGGCACAAAATGGGTGCATGGGCTATGCAGGGGCATCCAGGGGTACAGCACAACACAACACCAACAACCTTTGCATGGGGGTACATCGTCATGCCAAGGCTTCTGGAAATGCTGAAGCATACCAGGAGGGTAGGGTAGAACGTAAAACTGGGCTGCTGTCACAGGACAGCTGGTATTGTCAGAATGTAAGCTTGAGGACAATGCCCAGTCTCAGGCAATTGGATCAAACCACATTTACCACTGATAACATTTGCCACTACTACCTGTGCTGTGTGTGCTGGTCAATTAGGAAATGGCAGTTAGGTGCCCATGGCAGAAACAAACTCAAAATGAGGGATCAGTATGACTACGTGATCAATCCCCATCAATCCCTAGCCAAGTGCAACTCCTGTCATCTTCTCATGTCCAGAGACTCAATAACCATCAGGCAAGTAATCTCAGACGCATGCTGCCCATCCCTGGGTTTACCCCTGTGCCTGTGTCACAATAGCTGCAATGCCACCATGCAACATCTCAGGTATCATAGTGCTGAGACAACTGCATTGAGGGGGAGGACATATGTGAGTAGGAAGGCAAACACACCTGCGTAGTCACAAGAGGAAATGGAACTCTGCCAGGTCCATCAGTGCAATGTAATGTAGCACACATACGCAAACATAAACATGAGATACTATCAATGGTAACACATGTATTGTCTCATGGAAATGCCATGCATGGTGTGGTGCTAGGTCTCACCACTGCATAGGTGTATGTCAAAAATGATAGACTGGGACTGGGCCATATTGTTATGTGTGGTGCTGGGGCAGCAGCACACGAACAATCATTGCAAGGCCTCACCATGCAAATGGAAGCAGAGGGAGGGTTGATTAGGACAAGAAGGTGGCAAGCCACAATTTGGACAGAACCCACACCTAGAAGATGTGACGCAGACAATTGCCCAAACTACCCACACTACAGGTGACATGCAGGTGGGGCACAGCCCAGAGAGACTGCAAAATAAATGACAGGAACAATGCATGGCAACCAAGATTACAATGTACCACCAATAGGAAGTCACTGATGTCACATTACAACTGCCACAACACAGACACAGTAATTGTACAATATCTCATTGCAGAGGACAATGGCTCTCCTATGGATCTGTCTGTCCTGGACTACCAGGATGATATGAATGACCAGCTGACAACCATCAGCCAGGAAACCCTAAAGATGTCCTGGAAACCCCCCAGACACCACCTCTAGTCACAAGGAGGAGCACACATGTAGCAGCCATCCCAGAGGACCCACCCACTACCCCAATAGTACAACCTCCCAGCTCAAACACAGCTGAGGACTCTGATGACACTGGGACTACCTTTGAAAGGATAGTTGCGGGTGAGGATGCAAACTATGGCATCCAGCCTTGAAGGGATGCGCATGTGCATGATGACATCTGCCAAACAGTCAGCAGCCATACAAGTCACACAATCACTACTGTAAGGAGTCCAACAGTATGTGAGGGGCCTCACCCCTGCTGTGAGGGAGTTGCCACAACACCTTCCCTCAAAATCTTGTAGCTGCATGCATGATACCCTCAGGGCAGGCATGGCTGTCTACCACAGGGATGTTGCTGCCATACTCAATAATCAGCATCTCCTCCTTGCTGCAGTTATGCCACATCTAGTTCCACAGATGGCAGCTGCCAGGAATTTGGAGTCCACTTCTCCAACCACTGAAGTGTGTGTTGCCCCCTCAAACCCACCACCACCAACAACAAGGGCAGAGTAGTTGATACACACATCAAAGGATGAAGATGTGGAACAGATCAACATCACCCGTAGGAGTACCCGGTAGCATCAGCCCTAGCCACATGGGCACTGATTTTCCTTTGTCCTGTGCTTGACAACATGCCAGTGTTGCTACTGTTGGTGACATGTACTCTTCACCAACACATTGTTAACCTTTCCACTATGGACTGCAATTGTCTCTCACCACTCAATAGGCAATTCATGTTCCTCTGCACTGAATGACACTTCATCTCAGCCTGTGCAATGACATGTCCCTCAAACTTGCACTTGTGTAGCGTCACAATAGAATGCTTTACACTAATGGGGGTCACAGACCTGGACTATGTAAATATTGCACTACAGCACTTTAAAATAAACAGCACCTACACAAACACTTTGTCTCTGTGTAATGTGACATATCTACTTTGCTGGAGATTTGTGATGCATGTAACATGGCAATGGTCACAGAGTGTCAATAACAGAGTGCAGAAATAATGTGAGCTGATATTTATGCACAAGGGCCAGGACTTCTAAATCTTCTATGCTGCATTTGCCTAATTTGTGAAGTAAAAGCAGCACATACTTACAAAATATATTTGTAATGTGTAAGTTTGTGCTGCTCTTGCGTTAAAAAATGAGACAAATGCAGTGTAATGGTAGTATATTTCAGGCCCAAGGTATCTACAAGATGAAAGGCAATGCTGGCCACATCCCCTATAAGAAAGTTATTGTGTATGTGACATTTGCTTAAAACAATATATGCATGCCACACCCATAACATACAGCAGGAATGGCTGTGTAAGAGTGTTTGGCCAAAAACATCAGCTGGGAGTACAATTAAAACACATAGGCGTGAATTCTGTATACTTAAACTCATCAGAAATTTACACTACTCAGTTTAGCAGTGTTCACATGAACATCAGGCTGCAGGCAGATGTCCCACAGTGCTCAAAATTGTAACACGGGACCCAAATGATGACAGCTTCTAAATCACACCTACCTGTCCAATACATGGGAACCATAGTCATGTTGAGTGGTGGGTACAATGGATGGCAAATGCATTGAGATTTAGCGTTGTTGTAGCTGCCAATGTGACAGCTCTGTTGGAAGTGGGAATTAACATATCAAGAGTGGGATGTGGATGCAGGACGGAATATACAGGCCAACAGAAAATTGGCTTACCACATTTAACAAAACACTCTGAACATTTTCCCCCCACCCCCTACTTATATGACTGTAAACATGTAGGACAACATATACTAACCTAAACAGATACTAACTAATACTAAACAAATATATATTTTTGTGTACATTTAATTGTTTTCTTTATTTTAATAGAATACACAAAAGCCCCAACATTAACCCCCCACCCACCCACAAACTAACATGTAATATTATGAACCCCCCCACCCCCAACCTACTTATCCTATCTAACCTACTAGCCTACTCTAACCTATCACTAAAACCCCTAAACCCACAAAAAAACTGGATAAGGAAAGAGGGGGGGAGGGAACGGAATTAGGGGTGAGGTAAGGCAGGAGTTCAGAGGTTTGCCCTCTTCAGAGTTTTTTTGATGAACTTCAGCCTACAGCTATTTCTGCCCACGTCCCGCTGGAGAGTGTCAAGCTTCTTGGGAACTTTCCTCATGTACCTCTGTAGCTGTGGTATGGTGACCATGTCCAAAGCAGCTGAAGGTGCAGCAGGTGTTGTGGTGTTGGTCCCGAGGTTGAGGGTGCAGCAGGTGGGGCTTATGAACAGGTGGACGCTGTGCTACTGCCTGCAGTCATGGTGGTGGCTCCACCTGTTGTGGCCAATGCTGGTCCCCCTTGGCTAAAAGCCCTCCATTCTCCTGTGTCTGTCTCTCTCTGATTGCGTCTTGGCATCATCTGGAACCCAGACTCCACATCCAAGATGTGCCTGTACCTCACTGCCCGCCTCTTGAAATCCCTTATCTCCGCGGCATTCATGTTGGCAGCTGTAAAAATGAGACAGGCAACCATTAGTTTTATCATTGTGTGGTGTATGTAGAGATGATAATTTAACACTCTCCCTCAAATTGCACATGCAGTCCAAATCACAGTACAGATGATACATTGTCCCTGAGGAATGACATGGCAATGGTGCCTAACCATTTAAAAGCACAGCACAACAAGTGGTGTACCAAATAAAGTAATCTGTGCATTGATGTAGTGCAATGTGTCACAATGCAAATGCAGCAAGTACTTAACCTGGGCCAGGCCGACTAATCCCTATCATCTGGATCAACTTCAAGGCACCCAAGACCAGTGATTTGTAGATGTAATTGGCAGGATGGTATGCTGTTGCTAATCATAAGGGGTCAGTGTTGTTTGGGATACATTCATGCTTGAATTAGATGACTGTCATCTACACTGTGACCATTACACCTACCTCCATATATGTTCTTCCCCTACCTCTGTGCCTCAGGGGGATGGGCATACAATACATCATCACAACTGTCAAGGACAACCATGAAGCCATGTCCACCTGTACATGGATTTAGTGAGTGGAACACTTGTGATGAGGGCTGCCAACTAGGAGTGAGGTATCCATTGGTCAATCACATCTACATTCATGTTTCCATTTGTGGAAAGCCATCAACACCTGATCTGCCAACACATTTTCAAAATCACCCACATTGATGCCAGCACACGTCTGGCCTTGACCTGCATGCATGCCTATTACATACCACATAAGTGTCACGTAAATGGAGTATAACATATGGGGCTAGATTCTGGGGGACAGTTACCCATACAGTCCTACATGTACATTACAATACAGGGATTCTCAATTTTGTGTGGAAAACTGATGCATTGCTGTCTTGTGAAAATGAAGGTATGACTTGCTGACAATATTCTGACACTGGAGCACTTCAACATCAAATGTGGGCCTACATATGGCTACTAATCACCTTGTTCACATGCTGCTGCCTACTGGGCAGCACAAGACTCCCAAGATATGACTCTTTGCCTGTGAACGTCTAACCCTTGCACGAACACTATGTCAACCTCCAGTCAAGTAATATATTAGATCACGTGCCCGCTCATCATATCATGCAATGAGTGCAACACACAAGAGTCACTCACACAACAGCTGCAATCACTACACAGGACAGCCATTTTCACACATACTGGCTACGTGTGGATCCTCAATTCGATCCACTTCCCCGATGGTATAGGGGGCCAGTCCACCTGTAAGACATTGAAAGGAAATATATGCTCAATGTCTGATCACTGTACAAACGTGTGGACAACAAATCACAGTATGGAACATTTTATATGAGTGTGATGCTGATCCTGTATGTAGACACTCCAACAGACATACCACTGCAAATTGCATTGACACTGACACTCCAGTGAGTGATAGACACACATATGCACACATGCACCTGCCCTAACAATCATGTGGTGCTAAACCTGACTACAAAGATTTGTGGCTAATCCATTTCAAATGGTACTCCATGTCATGAATTGTAATTGGGTAACAATTTCAATGGCACTTTCCTGGTGCACTGCTATACAAGTGACTCAGGTATTGTGGCCTGTGCATCAAGGGACAAAGATTAACTGTGTGATAGACATGTGGGTCAATTTTCAGTCAGCAATTATCGTGCATTCAGTGGTCTATAAAAGATGTGGCACAGTTGTATGTAGGTAACAAATGCCCCATTGGCAGTGCCCCCTAAGCCGTATATGCCCCCTTTGCCAGCATGATTGCATGGATCATATGTGTGTAATGATGACAATGTAGCGCTAAGCGTGGATTCCCCACTTTGCTGTCCCAAAACAGTTAAATGTGGTATGCTGACAGTGTCTTAGCTGATCATCATTGACAGAATGCATGGTCACAGGTGTTGCAATTGCAATTGAAATGTGTTACTCAGGGCCATATGTACCAAGATCAGGTTTTGTGAGTCACACATTGCAAGACTTAGCAACTAGCAATTAGCAAGTTGGATGATCTGGGGTAGAACACTGTCAATGATACTGTTTGCAATTCAAAAAAGGGGTAGCAAATGGACCTACCTCATGAATAATGATGAGGTAGGTCTCATTTTGCAAACTCCTTGTGAATAGCAGCACTCACAGGGATGCTGACCTGCTTGGCTCAGCAGACCCCATGTCTGTGACTGCTTTCAAATAGGGATGTAAATATTTGTTTAATTGCAGCCTTATTTCAGCTGGGGTAAACAGAAAGTATTTCAAAAACCTACATTATGACAGAAATACTTTTTTGGAAGCAGTCAGTGGTCTGTGGAACAACTTCCTACTCAGAGACAATTTTGGGCATGCATTCACAAAGGGGAAGGGATCCCATGGAAACCCCTCCCCTTTTGCAAATGGGTTAGCACAAACTTGAAACAGATGGTGACTGTAATTGTTTAGTGCCAGCATTTGTGTTCAAGAAAGAATCAATCAGCAGCCTGTGACTCAATAATAGGATAAGAACGCCCATTCCTAAATGCCACTAGCAAACTCTGTTTTGTGATTGGGCAATGTGATAGCAGAATGGCAAAATTGGGTGTGTGCATTTGAATGAATATTTTTCCTGTCGTAAACACATAAATTCTGAAAACTAGGCTGTTTTTGAAAATTACAATTAGCTTGGTACATGTGGCCCTAAGTATTAGTCGGACATGAGTAAACAAAGACCTGGACTGCTTTGTTAACATGTATAAACATGTGGAATACATCTCAGTACTAGTACACTAACAGTTCTACTCGCATTCCACATGGCCACAAACATTGCATGCAGCACATCAATGCATCTGCTACTGTCACTCAGAAGCATTCAACTGTACAGATTTGTCAATGTGATACTCACCAATCAGGCCACCGATCACCACGCCCAGGTGGTCCAGCAGGACCTGTTCTTGGGCCACCAGGTCAGCCCAGCGATGCTTCAGCTGGTGCTCATTCCTTGATGTGTTGAAAACACGTTTCAGGTGGTAGAGCACCTTGCCCCAATGCAGCCGCCTTGCCTCCGTGTGATACCCCTGTATCAGATGGCCCCCAACTCCAGCATCATCGGCAGAAAGTGGCACATCAGCCATACAAAGGCCCCAAGCTCCTCCTCACCCATGCACCTTAGCCTCGCCCTTCCCGACATGTTATCGCACAAATATATAAAGTATAAAATGGAAAAGTGAAGGAAAATTATTATAAAGTCCACCACACGCAGTACTTATCTTTTAACTCCAGACTTTATTTTCATATCCACTGTTCAGCCTTCATACAGTTTTCCAAATCCCCTTTTCTTCAGCTCCCCAGCTTCCTCCCAGCTTATCTCCAGCCTTCTCTCCGCCTTCGCCTCACCCAACATTCTATCTCAACCTCCCACCTCAACAGTCCGAATGTTCCATGTTTCCACTTCCCACGGGGGAGAAGAACAAACCATTCTTAGACCTGTGTTATAACTAATACATATTATTACTATTATGACTATAACTACTAAATAATATAACTCCTTAATTGGACCTACTACAGTAAAAGTTATACTACACTGCTAGCAACTATTATACAGAGCTAATACACAAAACTACCTTACAACAAAAATATATCAGAAAAAAAGGAAACTTACAACCCAAATTACAAACCCCAATTAACCCAACTAATCTAACCCCTGAATAGACACCCAACAGCACAAATACAATTCAAACAAAACTAACATACATAAAAACCCTTAAACAGTTACAATATACAAATAGGATACACAAAAAGACACAAGATTGTCACCACAAGACACAATATACGCAATCCAAACAAGAGCCAGACCAAGACACAGCCACACAGTCAAGAAAAAGCACAGACTGTAAAGTGAAGGTGAAAGTACACCCACTGTACCATGTCTGTAAACAGGATTTCCTATTACATCACTTCCTGTCCCCTGTGCGGCCTGTTTTCCGTCTTGCGTGTATTTTTTTTGGTGCATACGTAGTTTGTGTGAATATATTCAACGCATAACCTACATGTGCGGCAAAATACCACGCATTATCGGGAAACTAATATTTTAATGGATATTCGCATGCGTTGGGTGCACTGGTGGAATTAACGCTAGGGGCCCATTAATGTTTATTTTGTGTTTGTGTGGTTTTTCGATGCATTCGCGTCAAATTTTCTTATTCAAACTGTGTTTGTGTGAATTTTAAATATTTAACATGCATGCAGCCTGTATCTAGATGAAGATAGGATCATATGGCCTGCAGTGTGTGGTATAGTGGCTGGATGTGGTAGATCATGCAACTGCGGCCCACATTTATACTATCTTTGAGCAGCATTTCCTTTATTTTCCGATGCAAAAGCATCGCAAAGTTACAAAATACAATTGTAATTTGTAAGTTTGAGCTGTTTTTGCATCAATAAATGACAGCAGTGCTGCGCTACAAAAGTATAAATCATGGTCTGTGTGTTTTGTGTGTGAATTAACTGTTACAACACTATGTGTGCTTCTGATGGAACGGCATTCAATACATTTGGTGTAATGCTCATGTATGAATGTGTTACAAATGGGTATCTACATCATATGACAATCAGTGATGTAGAACAGTCATGATATATGTTTGTAATATGTGTGGACTCAATTGATGTGTGTAGTTGTTTGACTTTGGGGACATTACATTGCCCACGACAAACAATACACAGGGATGATTTCGGATGGCTGATGAAGGCTATGTTGTATATGTTACCCTTCACATGTCAGTAATTGTTGGCTATGACTACATGGTGACTTATGTGTAAAGTAGCCATATGTCGGCCATTTGTACATGTTTGGTAGGTACAGTGTTTGCGACATTGTGTCTCAATTCCAATCATAATATTGTTGTGTACATGCCAGTTTGACTTATGAAAATTACCTATGTTACACATGTTGCTGTGGTGGACCTGCAGCCCTGGTTGCATGTATTCACATATTTTCAGAGGTGCATTGCACAAAAGTGTCCTGTTCAAGTGTGTGGTCATGTGTACCCTGTGTCAGTATCGGTTTCCATGGTGTTACGGTTTCTAGCAGGTCCAGTCAGGAGTCTGTTAGGGCAACCCTGGAGTTGACAGAGTATCTTGCAGGGCTGAATTGTCCTAAAACAGAAGAGCACCTAAAGGCATACAAGGGGATAGGGCAGCTATGGTAAGTCAGATAATACAGAAGAGTGAATACAGAGCAACCTTAGTGTGGACAAATATGTAACAGGTCAGTAAAGGACAAACACGCAGGGCTAATCACCAAGATTGTACACAGGGTAGGACTCAGAACTACAGGGAACGTCAGTGCCTCTGTGCAGATTAATCTCACAGCTAGTCATCACGGAAGCTCCGTAGAAAGGTGGCAGCAGAAGAGAATCTGTGTCTGGACCCTCAGGGCACAAACATGGATTGTCCTTAAATACACAAGACTGACCCTTGTTTTTCGGGCTGGAGAAACAGTAACAAATCCTGGAATACAGCCATAGCATACTGTCACTGTTAGGCACTAATGACTACATGCACAATTAGACAAAGAATGGGGCTGCATTAGCCTCCTGGAAAGCAGGTGCCAGAACAAATACAAAGTTATACACTTCTATACGGGTGAGGACTGATAGTACACTTACCAGACACAATACCACGAGAGGAAACAAAGGGCAAAGGAACCAACTAGGAGGCAAAGGCAGGTACAGGGCACAGGCTCTGGTTGATGCAAAGACATGAACAGGTCTGGGTAACAGAAAGCAGGCTCTGGCAGAAACAAACATGAACAAGGCTGAGAAAAAGGGAGCAGAGTCTTACTGGAACAAGCAGGAACAGCACTGTGTAAACAGAGAGCAGTTTCAGGCATAATCAAGACTGTAACACAATCCAACAAGGGCTCTGTTACACAAACAAATTGTACTCCAATGCACGACGAGGAGCTTCAGTGAATGGCAGCTTCTAAGCTGTTCCAGGCAGCAGCAAGGCCAGGGCAGAGTCACATGGCTGGGCTGCACAAGAGAGCTCACAGTTGTGTGCAGCTTCAGTCTCTCACAAGTCCTGAAGGAGAGAATCCAGTATAAGAGGACAACCAGACTTTTCCCATAGGGCAGAAGATTACAGGTCTTACCGACTACCAGGCATTGCATTATGGGACCTGAAGTCCAGGCAGGCTAATGTAGTTCTTCTATAGCATGTCATATGGAAAAGGGAGGCAAACAGGAGTCAGAATGGGAGTCTGGGTGAGTGTTAATGATGATTCCCAGTGTACAGATAGTCCATTTACAGCACCCCCTAGAGATGGGAGGGCAGAGACTTAACACATGGCAGAACTTATTACCAGGGATGGACTGTGCAGGGTATGTGATGTGACCATTGCTTGTCCTACCTGGGACACTCATGCTATCCATTTTCAGGATTGATGCACCTCTTGTCACACAAGCTCCTTGCAGAGATGGCAAATGTCACACTTACTAATGCCAGACGTCTGTTCATATATTCCTGTTACCATTGATATTTCACATCCACTGCCTCATGTAAGAGGTACGTATTTACTTTATGATTGGAGATGTCACAATTGTGTGTCATGTGCTACAGTAGACCATGTTGGCAATGTGGATGTGTGTAATATGCTGTGGTCCTATGCTTTGGTCCTTCGTATGCGAAATTCAAAAGATGTTTTTAAAATATGTGTGTGATGTTTGCTGTACAATCATATGCATCACATGTGATGTTGCATCAGAAGTAGTCAGATTTGTCTTTGTGACATGCTCCCTGAGGTAATACTCACATTCCTAAAGAACATATGATGGAGAAATAAGTGACCAGAACAGGATTGTGTGATAAAGTGAGGTGTTTAATTACATATCCTAACAATGCTTAGAGTGACTAATGGTGAAAAAAGTTTTTAACAATCTGCTGTCTGTGGTGCATTCGTGCATCTATGTTTGGATGTTCCCCTCATTTTCCCTGGCACCAACCGCCACCTCCTCCTCCTCAGGCATTTCTTTCTTGGGTTCCTATAGGGGGATGTTCCTCCTAACACAAATGTTGTGCAGGATGGCACAAGTCAATATGATCTTGCAGACCATTTCTGGGGCATATAGGAGGCTGCCTCCTGTGATGTCCAGGCACCTGAATCTGGACTTCAGGATGCCAAAGGTCTGTTTCACAATGGTGCTTGTCCTCCGATGTGCATCATTATAGGCACACACTGCTGCTGTGCTTGGGTTGGGAAATGGTGTCATGATCCATGGCTGGATCCCGTAACCCTGATCAGCTGAAAAATAAAATAGGAGTAAGTATTTTGTTAGGGCTTTCACCAGGAATGTCATGTAGCATGGGAGTTGATATCTTGTGTCATCTGTGACTCATATGTGTTTGTGGCATTGTGTGAGATACTAGGCTTCTGTGAGGTTTTTTCTGCATTGGGTTATTTGACTTGACAACTTGTGTTTGGCTCATTGACCTGATGTCTATGGTTTTGTTTCCAAACTGCAGATCAGTATGTATGTACCATGCGTTGTGTAGTGAGCAACATGTTTTAGTGTGCTTTCACTGGAGGAGACATGATACTTCCACACACACAATAGATTCTGATGTAGCGGTAACATGGTTGCACTACATGGCCTGGACATATGTCATTGCAGATGAAGTCCAGAAGTGAGGCCCTTTGATTAGGCTCATTGACAATGCCCAACACATCTCCCTAGGTTGGCAGCACTGAAGTGTTCAGTATTGCCAATGCACAATTGTCCCATGTGTGAATTGGTTCTATGTAGACCTTTGTAGTTCCCTTCGGCAGTGGCTCATGTGCAACCGTGCACCTACACTACCCAACTTGCTCCATGTAACCTGGCTAACAGCCTTGTGGAGGTGGATGTATCTGTGCAGGGAGGGCCATCTCTCTGTACATCTGTTATGTTGATGGAAAATTGGCTCTTTCAGTGTGTGCAGCAGTGTGCAGTTTGCATTAGTGGCACATCAATATGTGTTCATAGCACAGTCCACTTCCTTATTGATACCTGGCAATGTCACCCCAGGAGTGATTGATGTTGGGACTGCCTCAGTATTTGCATGTCACCTACATGTCAGTTAGCATCATCATGCTATGTGTCTCAATGTGTTTGACCTGCAGCAACACACATTGCACACCCCTGGTGGGACTGACTATGTGGCCTAATTGTAAATGGTTCATCTTCCAAATTGTACTTCCAATGCAGGCCATGTCATTGTCACTGTGTGCTTTGACACTGTGTGCTTTGACATTGGTGTAGGAGGCTGGCCTGGCTTATAGTGGGTACCTGGTGGTACTTATACCTTGTGCCAGGTCCAGTTATCCCTTATTAGTAGATTAGTAGTGTTCTAGCAGCTTAGGCTGATAGAGGTAGCTATAGCAGAGCAGCTTAGGCTGAACTAGGAGACATGCAAAGCTCCTACTATACCACTTATATCATCTAGCACTATATCATAAGAAACACAATACTCAGAGTTACTAAAAATAAAGGTACTTTATTTTAGTGACAATATGCCAAAAGTATCTCAGAGGATATACTCCCTTAGGAGGTAAGTGATATACACAAAATATACACACAAACCAAAATCAGGTAAGTAAAACACTTAGAAAAGTAGTGCAAACACTGTAGAACACAATAGAATACAATAGGAGACAATAGGCCTAGGGGCAACATAAACCATATACTCCAAAAGTGGAATGCAAACCACGAATGGACCCCAGACCTAGTGTAGTGTGTTGAGGGTCACTGGGAGTGTAAGAAGGCACTAAGGGTGTCCAAGATACCCCACCCCAAGACCCTGAAAAGTAGGAGTAAAGTTACCCTACTACCCCAGAAAGACAGTAAAGTCGAGATAGGGGATTCTGCAAAGACAGCAACTGACTATAAAGCACTGATGATGGATTACTGGACCTGAGGGCATGCAAAGGAAGGGGACCAAGTGCAAGAGTCACGCAAGTGTCCAGGGGGGGCAGGAGCCCACTAAACTCTGGATGAAGGTGCAAAAGGGCTGCCTCTGGGTGGAAGAATCCAAAGATTCTGCAACAATGGAAGGTGCCAGGAACTTTTCCTTTGGTCAGAAGATGTCCCACGGCATGCTGGAGGACACAGAGGTGTTTCCATGCAGAAAGACCATATACAAGCCTTGCTAGCTGCAAGAATTCCGGTTAAAGGTTTTGGGTGCTGCCAGGGCCCAGGAAGGACCAGAAGGTCACCCCTTGGAGGAGGAGACACAGGGAGCGCTCAGCAACACAGAGAGCCCATGCAGAGGCAGGCAGCACCCGCAGAAGCACCAGAACAGGCATTCAGAAGATCTGAGCATGCAGTCATCTCAGCACAACAAAAGAGGGTCCCACGAAGTTGGAGTCCAACTCAGCAAGTTGGGCAATGCAGGACGGAGTGCTGGGGACCTGTGCTATGCTGTGCATAAAGGAAGTCTTGCAAAAGTGCACAGAAGCCCTATCAGCTGCAGTTCACGCAGTACACAGGATTACTGTCTGGTGTGGGGAGGCAAGGACTTACCTCCACCAAATTTGGACAGAAGGGCCCCTGGACTGTCGGGGACATTTGGATTCAGCTCCTGTGTTCCAGGGACCACGCTCGTCGAGATGAGAGGGGACCCAGAGGATCGGTGATGCAGAGGTATGGTGCCTGCGTTGGCAGGGGGAAGATTCCATCAACCCACAGGAGATTTCTTCATGGCTTCCAGTGCAGGGTGAAGGCAGACAGCCATCAGAGCATGCACCAGTTGGAAAAAGTTGAGAAAGCCGGCAGTATGAGGTGCTACAATGTTGATGGTAGTCTTCTTGCTACTGTGTTGTGGTTTTACAGGCGTCCTGGAGCAGTCACCGGTCGATCCTTGGCAGAAGTCCAAGAGAGAAGTGCAGAGGAACTCTGGTGAGCTCTTGCATTCATTATCTGCTGAGAAACCCACAGGAGCGACCCTAAATAGCCCTCACAGGAGGATTGGCTACAGAGAGAGGTAAGCACCTATCAGGAGGCGTCTCTGACGTCACCTGCTGGCACTGGCCACTCAGAGGTCTCCATTGTGCCCACACACCTCTGCATTCAAGATGGCAGAGGTCTGGGACACACTGGAGGAGCTCTGTGCACCTCCCCTGGGGAGGTGCTGGTCAGGGAAGTGGTCACTCCCCTTTCCTTTGTCCAGTTTCACGCCACAGCAGGGCTGGGGGGATCCCTGAACTGGTGTAGACTGGCTTATGCAAGTAGGGCACATCTGTGCCGTTCAAAGCATTTCCAGAGGCCAGGAGAGGCTACTCCTCTCAGACCCTTAACACCTACTTCCAAAGGGAGAGGGTGTAACACCCTCTCTCAGAGGAAATCCTTTGTTCTGCCTTCCTGGAACTGGGCTGCCCAGGCCACAGGGGGGAAGAAACCTGTCTGAGGGTTGGCAGCAGCAGTAGCTGCACAGAAAACCCCAGAGAGTTAGTTTGGCAGTACCCGGGCTCTATGCTGGAGCCCCAGGGATGCATGGAATTGTCCCCCCAACACCAGAATGGTATTGGGGTGACAATTCCATGATCCTAGACATGTTACATGGCCATGTTCGGCGTTACCATGGTGGCGCTGCATATAGGTATTGACCTATATGTAGTGCAAGCGTGTAATGGTGTCCCCACACTCACAAAGTCCAGGGAAATTGCCCTGAACAATGTGGGGGCACCTTGGCTAGTGCCAGGGTGCTCTCACACTAAGTAACTTTTCATTTAACCTTCACTAAGTGAGGGTTAGACATATAGGTGACTTATAAGTTACTTAAGTGCAGTGTAAAATGGCTGTGAAATAACGCGGATGTTATTTCACGCAGGCTGCAGTGGCAGTCCTGTGTAAGAATTGTCTGAGCTCTGTATGGGTGGCAAAAGAAATGCTGCAGCCCATAGGGATCTCTGGGAACCCCAATACCTTGGGTACCTAGGTACCATATACTAGGGAATTATAAGGGTGTTCCAGTGTGCCAATCAGAATTGGTAAAATTAGTCATTAGCCTTCTGTGACAATTTTAAAAGCAGAGTGAGCATAAACACTGAGGTTCTGGTTAGCTGAGCCTCAGTGATACAGCTAGGCACCACACAGGGAACACATATAGGCCACAAACTTATGAGCACTAGGGTCCTGGCTAGCAGGATCCCAGTGACACATATCAAACACACTGACAACCTAGGATTTCCACTATGAGCACTGGGGCCCTGGCTAGCAGGATCCCAGTGAGACAGTAAAAACACCCTGACATATACTCACAAACAGGCCAAAAGTGGGGGTAACAAGGCTAGAAAGAGGCTACCTCCCTACAATTGGTCCCTTGTAGCTCTAGAGTGGCATTTATTGTTATTGGCAGACGTCATTTGTTCATAGGTGTGTATCCCATTGTGTCAAGGTGTACAACATAACTACCTGTGTCACATGGTTGCTGTGCCGTGTGTATATTGCTAGGTTTATGGACTTGCCGACAAGAAGGCCATTGCCATATCGTCCATCCTGGAAGTGCTGATTGATGGTGCTGTATACCTGGCCAAGATGTTGGTAAACAATCCCTGGTGGTCAACTATAGCCTGCACATTTATGGAGTGGGTGTGCTTTATGTTCCGGTATGGATGCTCTGTTGCAGCAGGTGGGACAATCCGGACATTTGTGCAGTCAATAGCACCAAGCACATGCGGAAAGCCATGTATTTAGTAACACCTCTGTTTCATCTCCTTCTGCTTCTGCTGGGTGTTGGGGAGGCTGATGTGGCGGGGTGTGAGGGCATCTAAGACGTTGGGAGGAAGGCGGAGAATGAGGGGTGTGATACCCCATCGACCAGGGCACCTGTTGTTTGGAAGGAGCCACTTGCCAACATGTGCAGGACAGCTAGCTGCTTGGTCACCGGTGGTATATTGTGTGGTGTTTGCAGCCTGGCTGTTATCTGTGGCTCAATTTGGCGCAGCAGCTGCTGTATGACTTGCCAGTTGAGTCTGTACCTCCGGATGATATCCTGTTCCCTGAGGCCCTGGAGGGTTGTCTTGATCCTGAGGACCCTCTACTGCCTTCGGCGATGCTTTGGGGGCCACGTTTTTGCCCAGGAACACCTACCTTGCATCTCATCGACGCAAGGTAGGTTTTCACACTAAAAAAATGACTTCAACTCTAATATTTTGAGGCTAGACAGGTCTAGCATCAAAATATAAATATGAGTTAAGTTTGCACTGGATTTGCGTAAAACAAATTATGCAAATCCAGTGCAAACGGAGTATAAATATGTCCCTAAGTGTCACAAGTGGGCCCCCTCTTTGAAGTTTTCCACACTTCAAAGGCACCACTGGGTAAGAGAACTAGAGTTTTGACCTTTCCAATTCAGTACATTTCTGGACCAATGGATAGTCTATCAGAAAGGACTACTCTGCTGCTACAAAAACTTCTATTTTGCTAGATTGCTGCTCTGGAAGAATTGCTTTCTTGCTGTGCTGACCTGCTGCCCTCTTTTCCTGGGTGAGAAGGACTGGACCTACAAATCTTGAACCCCGAACCAGAGTGACTCCAAGGGACTTCTGGCTTGCCTCCTGTTCTTCTGAAGTCTTAGGGACACAATAGACCTCTAACTCATCACCTCCAGCAACTAGACTTTACTTGCTACAAGTAATGCCAATCTAAGTGGTGCCAATCCAGTCCTGGGCCATTGGAAGTGGCTATAAAGTGCTTCTATAGTGCAAAATCCACACATCATGCCACTGCACTGGTTGGAACCGGCGCATCTCCATCTTTGGTGATGTATTGCTACTGCTGCGAGGATTGCGGACACCGCATCACCATTGACACCAGTGCATCTCTGCTGCTGTGAGGATTGGGAACAGCGCATTGCCAACTTCACATCGCATCACCTCATTCCTGATTCATCTCTGACTTTGCAGAACTATGGCAACGATGCCAAAGCACCCCTTTGCTCCTCACATTCTGCTCTCAACATTGACCCAACTCTAAACAAAGGTACTGTTCTCAGCAGTCCAAGGCTGGTCCCTATATCTGACCCACGCTCCCTCGCAGTCTACCTGACTTTTCAGATTTGACCTGGTCTAGCGCAAACAGAGAGCCTTGGTTGGTGCTTTATGCTTCTAAGCACTACAACTAGGTTTATTCTTTAGAAGTTCATATCTCGAGTTCTACTAATTGGAGTTTTGTTGTTTTGGTCTTGTTTTGTTCTTTAAATTCAGCTCTAGTTTTCTAACCAGGTGTGGTATCTTTTGGTGAGGTGTTTTCACTGTTTTATGGTTTGAAATCTTACACAAATACTTTACACATTGCCTCTTAAGTCACGCCAGACTGCTCTGTGCCAAGTTACTAGTGGTTGAGCACAGGTTAACTTAAGTTGTGTTGATGACTTACCCTGAATAGGATTGTGGTTCCTGCTTGGACAGGGTGCATGCCTGTGCCAACCAGAAACCCAATTTCTAAAAGCAAAGTAAACAAATAGGTACATTTCCCATTTGAAATGTAGTTGCAGAGGGTATGTTTTACATGTTTGAGATTGTATCTACTGTTTGTGGTTACAGTATCTTGAGGAAGGATCATATGAAGGCTCTGAAGCTCCTATATCAAATGCGCACTTGCAGATTTGGTGTCACTGAACATTGGTCATTGGCTCCATGTTAAATTCTAAATACATCAATAAGAATATAAATGCTATAGTAGCTATTCTGATAATTTCTGTTGCTATGAGAAAGCTAGAGCCTTATGATTTTCGCATCTAATCATCTGTGTATTTGTAGGAGCTTTTGCTTGTCTGTTGCAGTACCTATCATTCATAAAACAATGTTTTGATTAATAAATCAGTTAATAAGGGGTACTTAAGTGTGTAAAATGACATCATCTCCTTAAATAAGCCTCATACTCCTGCTCTGCCTCACTCTGGGCCATATGTACATAACATTTTTTCCTTCCATTTTGACAGCAAAATGCGCTTAAACATGTAGAAAACAGAAATTGTGATTCAGTAACAGGTTACTGAATCACAAACTGTGTCTTCAATTCAATAATTGGAAGGGGTGTGTGTAGGGAAGGATCACAAATTGTGACCTACTTCATTACTACTCATGAGGTAAGTCTATTTGAGATTCACTAGTAATTGCAAATGAAGGATAAAATGAGTTTCATACATTCAAAACAGTGATTTCTCAATTGCGATTCACAGGAAATTCCAATTAGGAAATTTGCTATTTCAAATCTTCCTGCGTGCAGCTCTATATCTCACTATTCAAATGCTAAGCCAGGGTGCTTGGCTGTCCAGTTTGGGGTCCAATATCATTAGTTCAGTAGCCAGTAACATGTGACTGCTATAGGACCCCTATCACAAGCTCACACCACTATCACACCAGTTCTCAAATGTCCCTCCCAAATGACCAAGGTCAACCAATGCTGACAAAGACTATGAGCAGATCCTTACAGAACTTCCCTAAGATGCTTTGCACTCAATCCTCCCAAACCTTTCATTCATCTCCTGTCTCAGTACTGATGCTGAAATCCTGCTCTGTGACTTGATTAGCAGCCAGTAGCAGATTGTTACATCCTGATTAAACTCTGGCCTGCGAAACCACCCACACTCAAGGAGCTTTTTAATGCCTGAGTCATTTCTGTAACACATAGGATCCTGCAAGGCTTAATTCACTCATCAATAGCTTTCAGCTTGTGCATGGTAAAAACAAATATCACATACTGTGATTACACATTGAAATAAACTGTATATTCAGCTCTCCATTTAATTTACATCAGCAAAGGTAAGGTTTCTACAATGATACCAAACTCTGCTTCAGAAAACACATAATGCTTCATTTAAAAAACCGAAGTAATTCCTAGCAAGAATGACTACAGAACAATTATTAAGATGCTGTTCCTATCTCTCCAAAATGATAAAGATTGTTTACTGATTATTGTTACCAAAATATGCCTGATTCATAAGAGCTCCATGGAAATGTATAAGGATGTAAACTACTACCAAAGAATGCCATTATCCCATTGCATTTTGCTACCAAGATCAAGACATTTAGAGGTCTTCACATGATGGGCAGCAGCACTTCATTTTCATACTGGAATATAGAATAGGCAGGATGTAAAAGACCTGATGCTAGGGCTTTCCCTTTGTCTTATATAGAGTAAAACTCCATTATAGTCAAAACCTCCCAAGACCTTACTTTCCAAGAATTAACTCATTGGTTTGCAAGCTACCAATTATCATATTCATCTGAAGAGAGCTCCTACTGAATGAACTGCTCCAGCTCTACCTCCCATTCGCCTGTAGAGCTTCCCCTACATTCTACATCCATAGCTTTTCGTTATCACTCACAGAGCAACCACCACCTTTGTATTCCAAATAGTTCAGCAATCACATTATGACCTTGCCTTGCGGTGTTAGCCCTCCCCCTTGCCAAATATCGTTTCATGTATTGTATCTTCCCACTTTTATACAGTTTTGCATTGCTATGTAACTAGACACACTGCAAATAAGCATTTTATGGGGCATAAGGTGGCAATGCTCCTGCGTTTAGGGTTAGTGGTGTGGGTCTCATAAAATGAAGATGTGGAGCTTCCATTGATGTCCAGAGTCAGTGCCTCCTCAATGAGGGATGATCAACTTCAATAGGGACAGGGCTCAACTGCTGGCGTGCCTACACCAATGGGTGCTAACCCACCAGTAAAAAGGTATTCATCTTGACCACCTGCGTCTCTCTCTCTCTCACTGTCTCTATCAAACGAACTAGCAAGTATGAAGACACTGGAATATTGCCAAATCAGAAGAGTGAACACATAGGAACACAATAGCAAAAAACAGTGCTGGGACTGTCGCGTGGGCTCTCATTATCCTAAATGAGACTACTGGATTTCTAGGTAGCAGGGTCGTTCCTGGTGTCAGGGACTGAGTCTTACCCACTGAGAAGGACCTATGTCACCTTCAATCCGGTTTTGCTCCGGCTAACTAGCAGTGCCTCATCTCTCCCAAGGGGGAGGGATGATTGGGCAGCCGAGCGCATGACATCTTTAGAACTTCTCAGGGAAGTCGTGGTCACTCAGGTCCCAACCAGCTCTCTCATTTACAGTATGATCTCATATACAAATGACAAAGGCAGTTTAAGTTTTATAGATAGTTTTTTAATAAAACGACTGCATTTTAGATAATAAGGCGTGAGCCGCAATAACCAGAACCATACAACACAGTAGGATTGAAATAGTCACGAGGAGAGTGAAACATAAGAACAACGCTATCATAGTGTTAATAGATTCCGTTCCCTCTAAGTACGTTTTTTTATTTCGAGCACAGCATGTTAAGCTCTAAGCTTGCCTTTCAGATTCCCTGGGAAGACATCAACCCTCATACCTGAGCAAAGGCCTGTGATCTGGATCAGCATCTGCAACAGGGCAGTCAGCGTCTAGTTGTGGTTCCCTGGTCGGAATCTCCCTCTTGCGTGTATTAGGACAAGGAAGTGTTTTTATAACTAATATGGTGATGTGATAACAAACGTCCCTACGCAAGAATGTATATCTGCAACCCGAAGACTAAACTCCTAGCACGTCTATCGGCAATGTAACAGACTGTATCCTTGACTGAAGCACAGAGTGAGCAAGAATGTGTTATTGAGAACTCCAGTGCTGAAGTAGGCTAAACAGTGTGATATAAAAAATAAAACAAGACCGTAGAACTGGCTATTTGAAAAATAACAGTACGAAGCTGAATAAAATGCATTTAGAGCAAAGTGCACAGAGGCCCGATGCTGCGAGCAAAGGAATAAAATACATCCAGGGCAAAGTGCACAAAGGCCTAAAGCCTGAAGCAAACGCACAAAGGATACATAAAAATGACCACACTACACCCTCCCCTTGTCGGTAGAAAGTGGTTCTAATCAAACGTAACTAAAAATGTGCCCAAGATATAAAAATCTACAAAATACATTTCGACAAGTCCAGAGGACACCAAAGCACAAAAACTAAATTTAAATTTGTAAGCTTGTGACTTAATAGCCAAATTTATACAATGTCAATTTTTAAGAAACCCAATTTCAAATGGAAGCCACAGAAAGCAGGATATTCTCCACTTCGGCAGATGTCAACACTGGAAAATCCATGCCAAACACTATCATGGAGCAGGTGTGTTCCAAAGCCCCAGAACCATCCAAGGAGGCATCCCGTGCAGGGCCTATGAACGAGACAATACCATCTTCCTCCAGGAAGGGAATCTCGTAGACTGCCTCACGAAGCAAACGCAACCACAGGGCACATGTCTGGGAATGAGCCCTAACCGGGAACATCAACAGATCAGCATCAACCACTGGTGGGCGCTGCAGTGAGAGACAGAGAGCCATTGCATGTTCGAACAAGCACCAAAGGCACCGAAACACGGGTTGCCCACAATACAAAACTGGTCGGAAAGACAGAGACCAGTCACACTCCAAATGTCCCAGGAGTGTTTTGCTCCAAAATGCTGCATCATGCGCTCACGACACTGCTGCGCCCATGGGAGCGCCCACATTTGATCTTGTTGCGGCGGGACAGCCATTGCGGAAGAACAACAGCAACAGCAAAACACCAGCCAATAAAGCCAAAGTTATCGGAAATCCTCCAAAAATGCTTCAGAAAATAGAATGAATAGCCGAAGGTATCAAACCGAATATGGAAGAGAAGGCATGAGCAAAACCAGCACCAACGGCTTTGAAAAAATGTGCAATTCCAGCAGTGCTGGACGCATTAAATATACGGCCCACGAGTTCACCAAAGTGGCTCGGAAAGTTAGTATTTAACAGGGACTGTATTTCTGCTGATGACCTCGCCACCTGAAGTGCGTAGGTCTCACGTGCAGATGTAAGGGCCACATGCTTTTGAAACAATAGAGCCTTTAGTCGACTCAACTTGTCGAAATTCACCTTGGAAGTAGCAATGTGAGGCCAGATGTCTGCTACCTCCCTTAATTTAGTGGGGGGAAATAACAGATTCCCGCAGCAAGTAACGGCCTTGGTGACCAAGACCACGTAAACTATTCTGGCACGCATGCCACAACAGTCTTCACTGTTAAGAAGGACGTAGCTGCCGTTTGAAAGCATCTGGAATGTGTTTTTAATCACGGGACTGGAACTCCCTTTAGATAGCAAGCCAAATTCGCAACCGAGGCATTACACGCCCATGCAAGGACAGCTGCTTACAAACCATCGAATGGCTGACAGAAGTTTCGCATTCGCTACCGCTAAGAAAAACCTCCCTCATACCATTAAGACATCTGTATAAAAAGGGAAGCTCCCACACCTCATGTATGTAACTGTCTCCCAATTTTTCATATCTGCCCACCGGAATATGCTTTAAACACGAAGTGAATTGCAAAGTGGAAATAGGCAGATTAATAACCCCATGTATTAACCATTCAGCTGAGGGAATATCGGCCATAGTAAAAGGCAACCTCTCCAATTTTTCAATATTCAAGATAACATATGTCGCTTCCTTTTTTGCCATCAGCTGTTGTTGACGTGTCAAATTAAAAGAAAAAATATTTCCCTGGCCCTGATGTGCTGCCACGGAACGTGACCCGCCTTCAGTGTCTGAAGCGTCCAACCCAACTGCATAATGGACCGCGTTTGACTCTGTCCATGATGTAAAGAAGACATATCTGATCTAATAATGTCTATAGCAGAGGAAACTATGTTGTCAATCGTATATATACGGTCGGACAGGGTATGTATTCCATTATCCACAACAGACAATGCTTGTTTTAAATTTTCCTGATCTATCTGCCTCAACCGGGCCGCTGCCTCCTGTTGGGAAAGTTTCCATATCTCATTGTATACTTCATACAAAAAACGTTTTCTCCGGGGCACTCTCAGGCCTGACAAAAAATCTTACAAATCAGTATAATTAGACAGAAGCGTGAGATGTGTTTTAACTGCATCTAGCGTGGATGATTTTAACCATTGTTGACAAAGTTTCCCCACGCTATATGTAGTAATGATATCAGCATGTTCTGGTGATATGTAGCGAGGGTCTGCCCTACTGGTCCTGAAACCCCCTGAGGAGGTGACAAAATGTTGATGACACCCATTAGTGTCTATGGGCCACAATAACCACCCGCCTGGATGTGTCAATGAAGTGTTAAACGTACCATTCTGGACCCAGTCTGTAAGCTCACTAAACGTGGCATTAATATATTGCTGCCAATCTTTCATTTTGGAAGGGACAGGTATGCCAGGCATATTCAATTCTCTAATGGTTGCTAAGCCCAAACAGCTAGTCTGTTGTACAGTGTCATTTAAGCAGTCAACAATATTTGCTTATCAGCATGCGGAGTAATTTTAAAATAATATGACTTCAAATTTGTCATAATATGTTTTAGAACTCCCCTGCCGAGGAGTCGGGCTATGTTCCCATTGCATATAGTCAAAAATCGTTTTAGGGCTACTGGCTTTATGAATAAAGTGCTGTCCATAATAATTGTAACAAAACATGTCACCATAATTATCTCTAAACTGGTAAGCATCTTCATTTTCATAGACAGTATAATACTGCAATTCCGTCAACATAGAATCGACTGTCTTCACATCCCAATCATCAGATACAATGCCTGGTATAACTATATCATTCATCGATAACTTTAGAACATACGGTATTTAAATTATCTCAGTGGGACCATATATATCAAACATTACTCTATCCCACACAATCCCATCCGGAATAGGTACAGCAGAAATGTTCACAAAGGACAAGTCTCTTCGAACCATATGCGATGAAAAATGTGGTTTCAACATCTTCTCCACCTGCTCAACCTCTGATCTTTCAGGAAGAAAATGACCATGTATTACTAGAAAAAAGGTAACAACAAACCCTAGCCACGGAAAAAAAGCCATCAGAGTCATGAAAAGCCACAGATAGTTCCAAGGAAAACTAAAATATCTATCTTTAAGCCAATACATTAGCTTACATGGACCCAGGTCTGATGTTGAAGAGGACAAAGAGTCCGACATACCATCATCATTGTTATTAAAGCATCCGGAGGCAGTTCTTTCAAAAGGTGCCACCATAAACAAAGGAGCAGCAGGTGTCTCTCGCCATGGTACGCTGTAGATAACACCCTCAGCAACATCAGTAGTCACAGCAACTTGATCAAAAGATTCCAAATTAATTGCCGTTAGTGGAACACTCGTAAGAACAGTTTCCACCCTCTCCAAGCTCGGAGAGGAAACAGCGTCGGTGCAAATCACCTGCAGCGGAACATCTTCCCCAGTAGGGAGAGGGATTCGGGAACTACTGGGCATTCCTCTTGGTCTGCTGTGCAGAATCGGCCACATGTTGTGACTTGACATTGTCGATGGAGACAAAGCGATTTCCTTTGGCTCCTTGCAACGGCGGCAAAATCACAGTTCTTGTTCCGTGGATCCCCAGTACAGGGACTGGCGCTCGATACCAAGGGCCAAATTCTTTTTTCACTGCGACCTTTTCATGCACGAGATCCCCAACTCTGGGAATCCAACCAGTAGGCGTTACTGGCTCATCCGTAATTCCTGTGGAGGCAGCAATGGCAGAAGAGTTATCTTCACGGAATTGTTGTAAATCCTGCAAAACATTGACACAATCATTTATGTCAAATGGTGTTTCCGCCGCCTCCACACCAGGACCATCTAGATCTGGAACATACATTCTTGTTCCGAACAGGCACTCATATGAAGTACTACCCCCCAGGGCCCTTCTAGGCAAGTTATTCAGTGCTCTCTGTACTCCATACAGGTGGGTTAGCCAACTACGACCCATACCTATGACTCTGGCTGTTAAGGATTGCTTTAAATCGCGATTTAAACGCTCCACGACAGAATTTCCCTCGGGATGAAATGGAGACGAGAACTGGAGGTGGTCCCCCAACTAAGCCATGGCGTCCCTGAATGCTTTAGAGGCAAAAGCAGGGCCCTGGAAAGCCGCAACTGCATATGTATCGACAAAGATGCGCAAATCTTTAATAACAGTTTGAGTGTCAGCCGAGCGCTGTGGCCACACCCACACAAATCTGGAGCACGAATCTACAGCTACCAAAATATATTTGTATGCACTATCTCGTGTCAGAGGACCACAATGATCCAATTACACACACTATAATGGTTTATTTGATATTAGAAGGGGCGTCTGCTGCGGGCGTCTAGCCGTGGAAACTTTAATTTGTTGACAGATGTCACAACAAAGGACATACTGCTTCGTCTCTTTATAGAGACCAGGCCACCAGTAACGGGCCTGCAACAGTGAAATTGTGGCAGCCACGCCAGCATGTGCAGAGGCCATCCCCTCATGTGCTGCAGTAATTAATTGAGGTCGCACAATTTTATTGGGCATATCGCGTACACCTACGCCTGGAATCTTAACTTCAGCGTTCAGCATACCACCCATTGAGTAATGCTACTTAGACGGAAATCCTTTAGGATATGGCGTGCCATCAGCCGTAGCTTTTATGGCTGCCAAAATCTCTGTGTCTGGTTTGGAACTCGAACGAGTTACTGCGGCCACAGTGGCAACTGCCACTGCCGATTTGGCGGCTTCATCAGCCAAAGTATTTCCAGCAACGTGTATTCCAACGCGCTGGTGTCCAAGTGTATGCACAACATGGACCTTAGGAAGCGTCTCCTTCAGATCCGCAACCTTCTCCTACAGGTACCTGTGTTTTATGGTGTTACCCTTGGAATCTCTGAACCCATTTAACCTCCAGTAATGTAAATATTCATTGAAAGACTGAACACAGTAATAGGAATCACAAACAAGCAGGGTAAACTGTGCCGGATCCGTATGTTCCAAGGCTAATAACAGAGCTTTCAGCTCAGCCAATTGTGCCGTAGTCTCCCAATGTCTGTGTATAAGTATGTTGGGGGCAGAACTTCTCCCCCTCCATATAGCCGCTCACCACCGCACATGCAGCAGAATACTGTTGTTTAGTTCCCACCGCAGGTTGCGCAGAGCCATCGGTGTACATGACCGCTTGATATTGATCAATAGGCAACGTGCCAGCGGGAACCGGGTATTCCATTTCATATTGGAGAAATTCCAGTGTCTGCAGTTTGGGGTCAAAAATTTAATCTACATCAGTGGCTGTCAAAGACGTAGCCCATTGTATCCATCGCGGGTGTAATGCTTTCGCATTAAGAACACTCGCTTTTGTAACAGCCTCTAAAGCTGGAATCGGGGAAACGACAATAATGCGTAAGGGTGTCCAAGATACCCCACCCCAAGACCCTGAAAAGTAGGAGTAAAGTTACCCTACTACCCCAGAAAGACAGTAAAGTCGAGATAGGGGATTCTGCAAAGACAGCAACTGACTATAAAGCACTGATGATGGATTACTGGACCTGAGGGCATGCAAAGGAAGGGGACCAAGTGCAAGAGTCACGCAAGTGTCCAGGGGGGGCAGGAGCCCACTAAACTCTGGATGAAGGTGCAAAAGGGCTGCCTCTGGGTGGAAGAATCCAAAGATTCTGCAACAATGGAAGGTGCCAGGAACTTTTCCTTTGGTCAGAAGATGTCCCACGGCATGCTGGAGGACACAGAGGTGTTTCCATGCAGAAAGACCATATACAAGCCTTGCTAGCTGCAAGAATTCCGGTTAAAGGTTTTGGGTGCTGCCAGGGCCCAGGAAGGACCAGAAGGTCACCCCTTGGAGGAGGAGACACAGGGAGCGCTCAGCAACACAGAGAGCCCATGCAGAGGCAGGCAGCACCCGCAGAAGCACCAGAACAGGCATTCAGAAGATCTGAGCATGGCAGTCATCTCAGCACAACAAAAGAGGGTCCCACGAAGTTGGAGTCCAACTCAGCAAGTTGGGCAATGCAGGACGGAGTGCTGGGGACCTGTGCTATGCTGTGCATAAAGGAAGTCTTGCAAAAGTGCACAGAAGCCCTATCAGCTGCAGTTCACGCAGTACACAGGATTACTGTCTGGTGTGGGGAGGCAAGGACTTACCTCCACCAAATTTGGACAGAAGGGCCCCTGGACTGTCGGGGACATTTGGATTCAGCTCCTGTGTTCCAGGGACCACGCTTGTCAAGATGAGAGGGGACCCAGAGGATCGGTGATGCAGAGGTATGGTGCCTGCGTTGGCAGGGGGAAGATTCCATCAACCCACAGGAGATTTCTTCATGGCTTCCAGTGCAGGGTGAAGGCAGACAGCCATCAGAGCATGCACCAGTTGGAAAAAGTTGAGAAAGCCGGCAGTATGAGGCGCTACAATGTTGATGGTAGTCTTCTTGCTACTGTGTTGTGGTTTTACAGGCGTCCTGGAGCAGTCACCGGTCGATCCTTGGCAGAAGTCCAAGAGAGAAGTGCAGAGGAACTCTGGTGAGCTCTTGCATTCATTATCTGCTGAGAAACCCACAGGAGAGACCCTAAATAGCCCTCACAGGAGGATTGGCTACAGAGAGAGGTAAGCACCTATCAGGAGGCGTCTCTGACGTCACCTGCTGGCACTGGCCACTCAGAGGTCTCCATTGTGCCCACACACCTCTGCATTCAAGATGGCAGAGGTCTGGGACACACTGGAGGAGCTCTGTGCACCTCCCCTGGGGAGGTGCTTGTCAGGGAAGTGGTCACTCCCCTTTCCTTTGTCCAGTTTCACGCCACAGCAGGGCTGGGGGGATCCCTGAACTGGTGTAGACTGGCTTATGCAAGTAGGGCACATCTGTGCCGTTCAAAGCATTTCCAGAGGCCAGGAGAGGCTACTCCTCTCAGACCCTTAACACCTACTTCCAAAGGGAGAGGGTGTAACACCCTCTCTCAGAGGAAATCCTTTGTTCTGCCTTCCTGGAACTGGGCTGCCCAGGCCACAGGGGGGAAGAAACCTGTCTGAGGGTTGGCAGCAGCAGTAGCTGCACAGAAAACCCCAGAGAGTTAGTTTGGCAGTACCCGGGCTCTATGCTGGAGCCCCAGGGATGCATGGAATTGTCCCCCCAACACCAGAATGGTATTGGGGTGACAATTCCATGATCCTAGACATGTTACATGGCCATGTTCGGCGTTACCATGGTGGCGCTGCATATAGGTATTGACCTATATGTAGTGCAAGCGTGTAATGGTGTCCCCACACTCACAAAGTCCAGGGAAATTGCCCTGAACAATGTGGGGGCACCTTGGCTAGTGCCAGGGTGCTCTCACACTAAGTAACTTTTCATTTAACCTTCACTAAGTGAGGGTTAGACATATAGGTGACTTATAAGTTACTTAAGAGCAGTGTAAAATGGCTGTGAAATAACGCGGATGTTATTTCACGCAGGCTGCAGTGGCAGTCCTGTGTAAGAATTGTCTGAGCTCTGTATGGGTGGCAAAAGAAATGCTGCAGCCCATAGGGATCTCTGGGAACCCCAATACCTTGGGTACCTAGGTACCATATACTAGGGAATTATAAGGGTGTTCCAGTGTGCCAATCAGAATTGGTAAAATTAGTCATTAGCCTTCTGTGACAATTTTAAAAGCAGAGTGAGCATAAACACTGAGGTTCTGGTTAGCTGAGCCTCAGTGATACAGCTAGGCACCACACAGGGAACACATATAGGCCACAAACTTATGAGCACTAGGGTCCTGGCTAGCAGGATCCCAGTGACACATATCAAACACACTGACAACCTAGGATTTCCACTATGAGCACTGGGGCCCTGGCTAGCAGGATCCCAGTGAGACAGTAAAAACACCCTGACATATACTCACAAACAGGCCAAAAGTGGGGGTAACAAGGCTAGAAAGAGGCTACCTCCCTACAATTGGTCCCTTGTAGCTCTAGAGTGGCATTTATTGTTATTGGCAGACGTCATTTGTTCATAGGTGTGTATCCCATTGTGTCAAGGTGTACAACATAACTACCTGTGTCACATGGTTGCTGTGCCGTGTGTATATTGCTAGGTTTATGGACTTGCCGACAAGAAGGCCATTGCCATATCGTCCATCCTGGAAGTGCTGATTGATGGTGCTGTATACCTGGCCAAGATGTTGGTAAACAATCCCTGGTGGTCAACTATAGCCTGCACATTTATGGAGTGGGTGTGCTTTATGTTCCGGTATGGATGCTCTGTTGCAGCAGGTGGGACAATCCGGACATTTGTGCAGTCAATAGCACCAAGCACATGCGGAAAGCCATGTATTTAGTAACACCTCTGTTTCATCTCCTTCTGCTTCTGCTGGGTGTTGGGGAGGCTGATGTGGCGGGGTGTGAGGGCATCTAAGACGTTGGGAGGAAGGCGGAGAATGAGGGGTGTGATACCCCATCGACCAGGGCACCTGTTGTTTGGAAGGAGCCACTTGCCAACATGTGCAGGACAGCTAGCTGCTTGGTCACCGGTGGTATATTGTGTGGTGTTTGCAGCCTGGCTGTTATCTGTGGCTCAATTTGGCGCAGCAGCTGCTGTATGACTTGCCAGTTGAGTCTGTACCTCCGGATGATATCCTGTTCCCTGAGGCCCTGGAGGGTTGTCTTGATCCTGAGGACCCTCTACTGCCTTCGGCGATGCTTTGGGGGCCACGTTTTTGCCCAGGAACACCTACCTTGCATCTCATCGACGCAAGGTAGGTTTTCACACTAAAAAAATGACTTCAACTCTAATATTTTGAGGCTAGACAGGTCTAGCATCAAAATATAAATATGAGTTAAGTTTGCACTGGATTTGCGTAAAACAAATTATGCAAATCCAGTGCAAACGGAGTATAAATATGTCCCTAAGTGTCACAAGTGGGCCCCCTCTTTGAAGTTTTCCACACTTCAAAGGCACCACTGGGTATGAGAACTAGAGTTTTGACCTTTCCAATTCAGTACATTTCTGGACCAATGGATAGTCTATCAGAAAGGACTACTCTGCTGCTACAAAAACTTCTATTTTGCTAGATTGCTGCTCTGGAAGAATTGCTTTCTTGCTGTGCTGACCTGCTGCCCTCTTTTCCTGGGTGAGAAGGACTGGACCTACAAATCTTGAACCCCGAACCAGAGTGACTCCAAGGGACTTCTGGCTTGCCTCCTGTTCTTCTGAAGTCTTAGGGACACAATAGACCTCTAACTCATCACCTCCAGCAACTAGACTTTACTTGCTACAAGTAATGCCAATCTAAGTGGTGCCAATCCAGTCCTGGGCCATTGGAAGTGGCTATAAAGTGCTTCTATAGTGCAAAATCCACACATCATGCCACTGCACTGGTTGGAACCGGCGCATCTCCATCTTTGGTGATGTATTGCTACTGCTGCGAGGATTGCGGACACCGCATCACCATTGACACCAGTGCATCTCTGCTGCTGTGAGGATTGGGAACAGCGCATTGCCAACTTCACATCGCATCACCTCATTCCTGATTCATCTCTGACTTTGCAGAACTATGGCAACGATGCCAAAGCACCCCTTTGCTCCTCACATCCTGCTCTCAACATTGACCCAACTCTAAACAAAGGTACTGTTCTCAGCAGTCCAAGGCTGGTCCCTATATCTGACCCACGCTCCCTCGCAGTCTACCTGACTTTTCAGATTTGACCTGGTCTAGCGCAAACAGAGAGCCTTGGTTGGTGCTTTATGCTTCTAAGCACTACAACTAGGTTTATTCTTTAGAAGTTCATATCTCGAGTTCTACTAATTGGAGTTTTGTTGTTTTGGTCTTGTTTTGTTCTTTAAATTCAGCTCTAGTTTTCTAACCAGGTGTGGTATCTTTTGGTGAGGTGTTTTCACTGTTTTATGGTTTGAAATCTTACACAAATACTTTACACATTGCCTCTTAAGTCACGCCAGACTGCTCTGTGCCAAGTTACTAGTGGTTGAGCACAGGTTAACTTAAGTTGTGTTGATGACTTACCCTGAATAGGATTGTGGTTCCTGCTTGGACAGGGTGCATGCCTGTGCCAACCAGAAACCCAATTTCTAAAAGCAAAGTAAACAAATAGGTACATTTCCCATTTGAAATGTAGTTGCAGAGGGTATGTTTTACATGTTTGAGATTGTATCTACTGTTTGTGGTTACAGTATCTTGAGGAAGGATCATATGAAGGCTCTGAAGCTCCTATATCAAATGCGCACTTGCAGATTTGGTGTCACTGAACATTGGTCATTGGCTCCATGTTAAATTCTAAATACATCAATAAGAATATAAATGCTATAGTAGCTATTCTGATAATTTCTGTTGCTATGAGAAAGCTAGAGCCTTATGATTTTCGCATCTAATCATCTGTGTATTTGTAGGAGCTTTTGCTTGTCTGTTGCAGTACCTATCATTCATAAAACAATGTTTTGATTAATAAATCAGTTAATAAGGGGTACTTAAGTGTGTAAAATGACATCATCTCCTTAAATAAGCCTCATACTCCTGCTCTGCCTCACTCTGGGCCATATGTACATAACATTTTTTCCTTCCATTTTGACAGCAAAATGCGCTTAAACATGTAGAAAACAGAAATTGTGATTCAGTAACAGGTTACTGAATCACAAACTGTGTCTTCAATTCAATAATTGGAAGGGGTGTGTGTAGGGAAGGATCACAAATTGTGACCTACTTCATTACTACTCATGAGGTAAGTCTATTTGAGATTCACTAGTAATTGCAAATGAAGGATAAAATGAGTTTCATACATTCAAAACAGTGATTTCTCAATTGCGATTCACAGGAAATTCCAATTAGGAAATTTGCTATTTCAAATCTTCCTGCGTGCAGCTCTATATCTCACTATTCAAATGCTAAGCCAGGGTGCTTGGCTGTCCAGTTTGGGGTCCAATATCATTAGTTCTGTAGCCAGTAACATGTGACTGCTATAGGACCCCTATCACAAGCTCACACCACTATCACACCAGTTCTCAAATGTCCCTCCCAAATGACCAAGGTCAACCAATGCTGACAAAGACTATGAGCAGATCCTTACAGAACTTCCCTAAGATGCTTTGCACTCAATCCTCCCAAACCTTTCATTCATCTCCTGTCTCAGTACTGATGCTGAAATCCTGCTCTGTGACTTGATTAGCAGCCAGTAGCAGATTGTTACATCCTGATTAAACTCTGGCCTGCGAAACCACCCACACTCAAGGAGCTTTTTAATGCCTGAGTCATTTCTGTAACACATAGGATCCTGCAAGGCTTAATTCACTCATCAATAGCTTTCAGCTTGTGCATGGTAAAAACAAATATCACATACTGTGATTACACATTGAAATAAACTGTATATTCAGCTCTCCATTTAATTTACATCAGCAAAGGTAAGGTTTCTACAATGATACCAAACTCTGCTTCAGAAAACACATAATGCTTCATTTAAAAAACCGAAGTAATTCCTAGCAAGAATGACTACAGAACAATTATTAAGATGCTGTTCCTATCTCTCCAAAATGATAAAGATTGTTTACTGATTATTGTTACCAAAATGTGCCTAATTCATAAGAGCTCCATGGAAATGTATAAGGATGTAAACTACTACCAAAGAATGCCATTATCCCATTGCATTTTGCTACCAAGATCAAGACATTTAGAGGTCTTCACATGATGGGCAGCAGCACTTCATTTTCATACTGGAATATAGAATAGGCAGGATGTAAGAGACCTGATGCTAGGGCTTTCCCTTTGTCTTATATAGAGTAAAACTCCATTATAGTCAAAACCTCCCAAGACCTTACTTTCCAAGAATTAACTCATTGGTTTGCAAGCTACCAATTATCATATTCATCTGAAGAGAGCTCCTACTGAATGAACTGCTCCAGCTCTACCTCCCATTCGCCTGTAGAGCTTCCCCTACATTCTACATCCATAGCTTTTCGTTATCACTCACAGAGCAACCACCACCTTTGTATTCCAAATAGTTCAGCAATCACATTATGACCTTGCCTTGCGGTGTTAGCCCTCCCCCTTGCCAAATATCGTTTCATGTATTGTATCTTCCCACTTTTATACAGTTTTGCATTGCTATGTAACTAGACACACTGCAAATAAGCATTTTATGGGGCATAAGGTGGCAATGCTCCTGCGTTTAGGGTTAGTGGTGTGGGTCTCATAAAATGAAGATGTGGAGCTTCCATTGATGTCCAGAGTCAGTGCCTCCTCAATGAGGGATGATCAACTTCAATAGGGACAGGGCTCAACTGCTGGCGTGCCTACACCAATGGGTGCTAACCCACCAGTAAAAAGGTATTCATCTTGACCACCTGCGTCTCTCTCTCTCTCACTGTCTCTATCAAACGAACTAGCAAGTATGAAGACACTGGAATATTGCCAAATCAGAAGAGTGAACACATAGGAACACAATAGCAAAAAACAGTGCTGGGACTGTCGCGTGGGCTCTCATTATCCTAAATGAGACTACTGGATTTCTAGGTAGCAGGGTCGTTCCTGGTGTCAGGGACTGAGTCTTACCCACTGAGAAGGACCTATGTCACCTTCAATCCGGTTTTGCTCCGGCTAACTAGCAGTGCCTCATCTCTCCCAAGGGGGAGGGATGATTGGGCAGCCGAGCGCATGACATCTTTAGAACTTCTCAGGGAAGTCGTGGTCACTCAGGTCCCAACCAGCTCTCTCATTTACAGTATGATCTCATATACAAATGACAAAGGCAGTTTAAGTTTTATAGATAGTTTTTTAATAAAACGACTGCATTTTAGATAATAAGGCGTGAGCCGCAATAACCAGAACCATACAACACAGTAGGATTGAAATAGTCACGAGGAGAGTGAAACATAAGAACAACGCTATCATAGTGTTAATAGATTCCGTTCCCTCTAAGTACGTTTTTTTATTTCGAGCACAGCATGTTAAGCTCTAAGCTTGCCTTTCAGATTCCCTGGGAAGACATCAACCCTCATACCTGAGCAAAGGCCTGTGATCTGGATCAGCATCTGCAACAGGGCAGTCAGCGTCTAGTTGTGGTTCCCTGGTCGGAATCTCCCTCTTGCGTGTATTAGGACAAGGAAGTGTTTTTATAACTAATATGGTGATGTGATAACAAACGTCCCTACGCAAGAATGTATATCTGCAACCCGAAGACTAAACTCCTAGCACGTCTATCGGCAATGTAACAGACTGTATCCTTGACTGAAGCACAGAGTGAGCAAGAATGTGTTATTGAGAACTCCAGTGCTGAAGTAGGCTAAACACTGTGATATAAAAAATAAAACAAGACCGTAGAACTGGCTATTTGAAAAATAACAGTACGAAGCTGAATAAAATGCATTTAGAGCAAAGTGCACAGAGGCCCGATGCTGCGAGCAAAGGAATAAAATACATCCAGGGCAAAGTGCACAAAGGCCTAAAGCCTGAAGCAAACGCACAAAGGATACATAAAAATGACCACACTACACCCTCCCCTTGTCGGTAGAAAGTGGTTCTAATCAAACGTAACTAAAAATGTGCCCAAGATATAAAAATCTACAAAATACATTTCGACAAGTCCAGAGGACACCAAAGCACAAAAACTAAATTTAAATTTGTAAGCTTGTGACTTAATAGCCAAATTTATACAATGTCAATTTTTAAGAAACCCAATTTCAAATGGAAGCCACAGAAAGCAGGATATTCTCCACTTCGGCAGATGTCAACACTGGAAAATCCATGCCAAACACTATCATGGAGCAGGTGTGTTCCACAGCCCCAGAGCCATCCAAGGAGGCATCCCGTGCAGGGCCTATGAACGAGACAATACCATCTTCCTCCAGGAAGGGAATCTCGTAGACTGCCTCACGAAGCAAACGCAACCACAGGGCACATGTCTGGGAATGAGCCCTAACCGGGAACATCAACAGATCAGCATCAACCACTGGTGGGCGCTGCAGTGAGAGACAGAGAGCCATTGCATGTTCGAACAAGCACCAAAGGCACCGAAACACGGGTTGCCCACAATACAAAACTGGTCGGAAAGACAGAGACCAGTCACACTCCAAATGTCCCAGGAGTGTTTTGCTCCAAAATGCTGCATCATGCGCTCACGACACTGCTGCGCCCATGGGAGCGCCCACATTTGATCTTGTTGCGGCGGGACAGCCATTGCGGAAGAACAACAGCAACAGCAAAACACCAGCCAATAAAGCCAAAGTTATCGGAAATCCTCCAAAAATGCTTCAGAAAATAGAATGAATAGCCGAAGGTATCAAACCGAATATGGAAGAGAAGGCATGAGCAAAACCAGCACCAACGGCTTTGAAAAAATGTGCAATTCCAGCAGTGCTGGACGCATTAAATATACGCCCCACGAGTTCACCAAAGTGGCTCGGAAAGTTAGTATTTAACAGGGACTGTATTTCTGCTGATGACCTCGCCACCTGAAGTGCGTAGGTCTCACGTGCAGATGTAAGGGCCACATGCTTTTGAAACAATAGAGCCTTTAGTCGACTCAACTTGTCGAAATTCACCTTGGAAGTAGCAATGTGAGGCCAGATGTCTGCTACCTCCCTTAATTTAGTGGGGGGAAATAACAGATTCCCGCAGCAAGTAACGGCCTTGGTGACCAAGACCACGTAAACTATTCTGGCACGCATGCCACAACAGTCTTCACTGTTAAGAAGGACGTAGCTGCCGTTTGAAAGCATCTGGAATGTGTTTTTAATCACGGGACTGGAACTCCCTTTAGATAGCAAGCCAAATTCGCAACCGAGGCATTACACGCCCCATGCAAGGACAGCTGCTTACAAACCATCGAATGGCTGACAGAAGTTTCGCATTCGCTACCGCTAAGAAAAACCTCCCTCATACCATTAAGACATCTGTATAAAAAGGGAAGCTCCCACACCTCATGTATGTAACTGTCTCCCAATTTTTCATATCTGCCCACCGGAATATGCTTTAAACACGAAGTGAATTGCAAAGTGGAAATAGGCAGATTAATAACCCCATGTATTAACCATTCAGCTGAGGGAATATCGGCCATAGTAAAAGGCAACCTCTCCAATTTTTCAATATTCAAGATAACATATGTCGCTTCCTTTTTTGCCATCAGCTGTTGTTGACGTGTCAAATTAAAAGAAAAAATATTTCCCTGGCCCTGATGTGCTGCCACGGAACGTGACCCGCCTTCAGTGTCTGAAGCGTCCAACCCAACTGCATAATGGACCGCGTTTGACTCTGTCCATGATGTAAAGAAGACATATCTGATCTAATAATGTCTATAGCAGAGGAAACTATGTTGTCAATCGTATATATACGGTCGGACAGGGTATGTATTCCATTATCCACAACAGACAATGCTTGTTTTAAATTTTCCTGATCTATCTGCCTCAACCGGGCCGCTGCCTCCTGTTGGGAAAGTTTCCATATCTCATTGTATACTTCATACAAAAAACGTTTTCTCCGGGGCACTCTCAGGCCTGACAAAAAATCTTGCAAATCAGTATAATTAGACAGAAGCGTGAGATGTGTTTTAACTGCATCTAGCGTGGATGATTTTAACCATTGTTGACAAAGTTTCCCCACGCTATATGTAGTAATGATATCAGCATGTTCTGGTGATATGTAGCGAGTGTCTGCCCTACTGGTCCTGAAACCCCCTGAGGAGGTGACAAAACGTTGATGACACCCATTAGTGTCTATGGGCCACAATAACCACCCGCCTGGATGTGTCAATGAAGTGTTAAACGTACCATTCTGGACCCAGTCTGTAAGCTCACTAAACGTGGCATTAATATATTGCTGCCAATCTTTCATTTTGGAAGGGACAGGTATGCCAGGCATATTCAATTCTCTAATGGTTGCTAAGCCCAAACAGCTAGTCTGTTGTACAGTGTCATTTAAGCAGTCAACAATATTTGCTTATCAGCATGCGGAGTAATTTTAAAATAATATGACTTCAAATTTGTCATAATATGTTTTAGAACTCCCCTGCCGAGGAGTCGGGCAATGTTCCCATTGCATATAGTCAAAAATCGTTTTAGGGCTACTGGCTTTATGAATAAAGTGCTGTCCATAATAATTGTAACAAAACATGTCACCATAATTATCTCTAAACTGGTAAGCATCTTCATTTTCATAGACAGTATAATACTGCAATTCCGTCAACATAGAATCGACTGTCTTCACATCCCAATCTTCAGATACAATGCCTGGTATAACTATATCATTCATCGATAACTTTAGAACATACGGTATTTAAATTATCTCAGTGGGACCATATATATCAAACATTACTCTATCCCACACAATCCCATCCGGAATAGGTACAGCAGAAATGTTCACAAAGGACAAGTCTCTTCGAACCATATGCGATGAAAAATGTGGTTTCAACATCTTCTCCACCTGCTCAACCTCTGATCTTTCAGGAAGAAAATGACCATGTATTACTAGAAAAAAGGTAACAACAAACCCTAGCCACGGAAAAAAAGCCATCAGAGTCATGAAAAGCCACAGATAGTTCCAAGGAAAACTAAAATATCTATCTTTAAGCCAATACATTAGCTTACATGGACCCAGGTCTGATGTTGAAGAGGACAAAGAGTCCGACATACCATCATCATTGTTATTAAAGCATCCGGAGGCAGTTCTTTCAAAAGGTGCCACCATAAACAAAGGAGCAGCAGGTGTCTCTCGCCATGGTACGCTGTAGATAACACCCTCAGCAACATCAGTAGTCACAGCAACTTGATCAAAAGATTCCAAATTAATTGCCGTTAGTGGAACACTCGTAAGAACAGTTTCCACCCTCTCCAAGCTCGGAGAGGAAACAGCGTCGGTGCAAATCACCTGCAGCGGAACATCTTCCCCAGTAGGGAGAGGGATTCGGGAACTACTGGGCATTCCTCTTGGTCTGCTGTGCAGAATCGGCCACATGTTGTGACTTGACATTGTCGATGGAGACAAAGCGATTTCCTTTGGCTCCTTGCAACGGCGGCAAAATCACAGTTCTTGTTCCGTGGATCCCCAGTACAGGGACTGGCGCTCGATACGAAGGGCCAAATTCTTTTTTCACTGCGACCTTTTCATGCACGAGATCCCCAACTCTGGGAATCCAACCAGTAGGCGTTACTGGCTCATCCGTAATTCCTGTGGAGGCAGCAATGGCAGAAGAGTTATCTTCACGGAATTGTTGTAAATCCTGCAAAACATTGACACAATCATTTATGTCAAATGGTGTTTCCGCCGCCTCCACACCAGGACCATCTAGATCTGGAACATACATTCTTGTTCCGAACAGGCACTCATATGAAGTACTACCCCCCAGGGCCCTTCTAGGCAAGTTATTCAGTGCTCTCTGTACTCCATACAGGTGGGTTAGCCAACTACGACCCATACCTATGACTCTGGCTGTTAAGGATTGCTTTAAATCGCGATTTAAACGCTCCACGACAGAATTTCCCTCGGGATGAAATGGAGACGAGAACTGGAGGTGGTCCCCCAACTAAGCCATGGCGTCCCTGAATGCTTTAGAGGCAAAAGCAGGGCCCTGGAAAGCCGCAACTGCATATGTATCGACAAAGATGCGCAAATCTTTAATAACAGTTTGAGTGTCAGCCGAGCGCTGTGGCCACACCCACACAAATCTGGAGCACGAATCTACAGCTACCAAAATATATTTGTATGCACTATCTGGTGTCAGAGGACCACAATGATCCAATTACACACACTATAATGGTTTATTTGATATTAGAAGGGGCGTCTGCTGCGGGCGTCTAGCCGTGGAAACTTTAATTTGTTGACAGATGTCACAACAAAGGACATACTGCTTCGTCTCTTTATAGAGACCAGGCCACCAGTAACGGGCCTGCAACAGTGAAATTGTGGCAGCCACGCCAGCATGTGCAGAGGCCATCCCCTCATGTGCTGCAGTAATTAATTGAGGTCGCACAATTTTATTGGGCATATCGCGTACACCTACGCCTGGAATCTTAACTTCAGCGTTCAGCATACCACCCATTGAGTAATGCTACTTAGACGGAAATCCTTTAGGATATGGCGTGCCATCAGCCGTAGCTTTTATGGCTGCCAAAATCTCTGTGTCTGGTTTGGAACTCGAACGAGTTACTGCGGCCACAGTGGCAACTGCCACTGCCGATTTGGCGGCTTCATCAGCCAAAGTATTTCCAGCAACGTGTATTCCAACGCGCTGGTGTCCAAGTGTATGCACAACATGGACCTTAGGAAGCGTCTCCTTCAGATCCGCAACCTTCTCCTACAGGTACCTGTGTTTTATGGTGTTACCCTTGGAATCTCTGAACCCATTTAACCTCCAGTAATGTAAATATTCATTGAAAGACTGAACACAGTAATAGGAATCACAAACAAGCAGGGTAAACTGTGCCGGATCCGTATGTTCCAAGGCTAATAACAGAGCTTTCAGCTCAGCCAATTGTGCCGTAGTCTCCCAATGTCTGTGTATAAGTATGTTGGGGGCAGAACTTCTCCCCCTCCATATAGCCGCTCACCACCGCACATGCAGCAGAATACTGTTGTTTAGTTCCCACCGCAGGTTGCGCAGAGCCATCGGTGTACATGACCGCTTGATATTGATCAATAGGCAACGTGCCAGCGGGAACCGGGTATTCCATTTCATATTGGAGAAATTCCAGTGTCTGCAGTTTGGGGTCAAAAATTTAATCTACATCAGTGGCTGTCAAAGACGTAGCCCATTGTATCCATCGCGGGTGTAATGCTTTCGCATTAAGAACACTCGCTTTTGTAACAGCCTCTAAAGCTGGAATCGGGGAAACGACAATAATGCATAAGGGTGTCCAAGATACCCCACCCCAAGACCCTGAAAAGTAGGAGTAAAGTTACCCTACTACCCCAGAAAGACAGTAAAGTCGAGATAGGGGATTCTGCAAAGACAGCAACTGACTATAAAGCACTGATGATGGATTACTGGACCTGAGGGCATGCAAAGGAAGGGGACCAAGTGCAAGAGTCACGCAAGTGTCCAGGGGGGGCAGGAGCCCACTAAACTCTGGATGAAGGTGCAAAAGGGCTGCCTCTGGGTGGAAGAATCCAAAGATTCTGCAACAATGGAAGGTGCCAGGAACTTTTCCTTTGGTCAGAAGATGTCCCACGGCATGCTGGAGGACACAGAGGTGTTTCCATGCAGAAAGACCATATACAAGCCTTGCTAGCTGCAAGAATTCCGGTTAAAGGTTTTGGGTGCTGCCAGGGCCCAGGAAGGACCAGAAGGTCACCCCTTGGAGGAGGAGACACAGGGAGCGCTCAGCAACACAGAGAGCCCATGCAGAGGCAGGCAGCACCCGCAGAAGCACCAGAACAGGCATTCAGAAGATCTGAGCATGGCAGTCATCTCAGCACAACAAAAGAGGGTCCCACGAAGTTGGAGTCCAACTCAGCAAGTTGGGCAATGCAGGACGGAGTGCTGGGGACCTGGGCTATGCTGTGCATAAAGGAAGTCTTGCAAAAGTGCACAGAAGCCCTATCAGCTGCAGTTCACGCAGTACACAGGATTACTGTCTGGTGTGGGGAGGCAAGGACTTACCTCCACCAAATTTGGACAGAAGGGCCCCTGGACTGTCGGGGACATTTGGATTCAGCTCCTGTGTTCCAGGGACCACGCTCGTCGAGATGAGAGGGGACCCAGAGGATCGGTGATGCAGAGGTATGGTGCCTGCGTTGGCAGGGGGAAGATTCCATCAACCCACAGGAGATTTATTCATGGCTTCCAGTGCAGGGTGAAGGCAGACAGCCATCAGAGCATGCACCAGTTGGAAAAAGTTGAGAAAGCCGGCAGTATGAGGCGCTACAATGTTGATGGTAGTCTTCTTGCTACTGTGTTGTGGTTTTACAGGCGTCCTGGAGCAGTCACCGGTCGATCCTTGGCAGAAGTCCAAGAGAGAAGTGCAGAGGAACTCTGGTGAGCTCTTGCATTCATTATCTGCTGAGAAACCCACAGGAGAGACCCTAAATAGCCCTCACAGGAGGATTGGCTACAGAGAGAGGTAAGCACCTATCAGGAGGCGTCTCTGACGTCACCTGCTGGCACTGGCCACTCAGAGGTCTCCATTGTGCCCACACACCTCTGCATTCAAGATGGCAGAGGTCTGGGACACACTGGAGGAGCTCTGTGCACCTCCCCTGGGGAGGTGCTGGTCAGGGAAGTGGTCACTCCCCTTTCCTTTGTCCAGTTTCACGCCACAGCAGGGCTGGGGGGATCCCTGAACTGGTGTAGACTGGCTTATGCAAGTAGGGCACATCTGTGCCGTTCAAAGCATTTCCAGAGGCCAGGAGAGGCTACTCCTCTCAGACCCTTAACACCTACTTCCAAAGGGAGAGGGTGTAACACCCTCTCTCAGAGGAAATCCTTTGTTCTGCCTTCCTGGAACTGGGCTGCCCAGGCCACAGGGGGGAAGAAACCTGTCTGAGGGTTGGCAGCAGCAGTAGCTGCACAGAAAACCCCAGAGAGTTAGTTTGGCAGTACCCGGGCTCTATGCTGGAGCCCCAGGGATGCATGGAATTGTCCCCCCAACACCAGAATGGTATTGGGGTGACAATTCCATGATCCTAGACATGTTACATGGCCATGTTCGGCATTACCATGGTGGCGCTGCATATAGGTATTGACCTATATGTAGTGCAAGCGTGTAATGGTGTCCCCACACTCACAAAGTCCAGGGAAATTGCCCTGAACAATGTGGGGGCACCTTGGCTAGTGCCAGGGTGCTCTCACACTAAGTAACTTTTCATTTAACCTTCACTAAGTGAGGGTTAGACATATAGGTGACTTATAAGTTACTTAAGTGCAGTGTAAAATGGCTGTGAAATAACGCGGATGTTATTTCACGCAGGCTGCAGTGGCAGTCCTGTGTAAGAATTGTCTGAGCTCTGTATGGGTGGCAAAAGAAATGCTGCAGCCCATAGGGATCTCTGGGAACCCCAATACCTTGGGTACCTAGGTACCATATACTAGGGAATTATAAGGGTGTTCCAGTGTGCCAATCAGAATTGGTAAAATTAGTCATTAGCCTTCTGTGACAATTTTAAAAGCAGAGTGAGCATAAACACTGAGGTTCTGGTTAGCTGAGCCTCAGTGATACAGCTAGGCACCACACAGGGAACACATATAGGCCACAAACTTATGAGCACTAGGGTCCTGGCTAGCAGGATCCCAGTGACACATATCAAACACACTGACAACCTAGGATTTCCACTATGAGCACTGGGGCCCTGGCTAGCAGGATCCCAGTGAGACAGTAAAAACACCCTGACATATACTCACAAACAGGCCAAAAGTGGGGGTAACAAGGCTAGAAAGAGGCTACCTCCCTACAATTGGTCCCTTGTAGCTCTAGAGTGGCATTTATTGTTATTGGCAGACGTCATTTGTTCATAGGTGTGTATCCCATTGTGTCAAGGTGTACAACATAACTACCTGTGTCACATGGTTGCTGTGCCGTGTGTATATTGCTAGGTTTATGGACTTGCCGACAAGAAGGCCATTGCCATATCGTCCATCCTGGAAGTGCTGATTGATGGTGCTGTATACTTGGCCAAGATGTTGGTAAACAATCCCTGGTGGTCAACTATAGCCTGCACATTTATGGAGTGGGTGTGCTTTATGTTCCGGTATGGATGCTCTGTTGCAGCAGGTGGGACAATCCGGACATTTGTGCAGTCAATAGCACCAAGCACATGCGGAAAGCCATGTATTTAGTAACACCTCTGTTTCATCTCCTTCTGCTTCTGGTGGGTGTTGGGGAGGCTGATGTGGCGGGGTGTGAGGGCATCTAAGACGTTGGGAGGAAGGCGGAGAATGAGGGGTGTGATACCCCATCGACCAGGGCACCTGTTGTTTGGAAGGAGCCACTTGCCAACATGTGCAGGACAGCTAGCTGCTTGGTCACCGGTGGTATATTGTGTGGTGTTTGCAGCCTGGCTGTTATCTGTGGCTCAATTTGGCGCAGCAGCTGCTGTATGACTTGCCAGTTGAGTCTGTACCTCCGGATGATATCCTGTTCCCTGAGGCCCTGGAGGGTTGTCTTGATCCTGAGGACCCTCTACTGCCTTCGGCGATGCTTTGGGGGCCACGTTTTTGCCCAGGAACACCTACCTTGCATCTCATCGACGCAAGGTAGGTTTTCACACTAAAAAAATGACTTCAACTCTAATATTTTGAGGCTAGACAGGTCTAGCATCAAAATATAAATATGAGTTAAGTTTGCACTGGATTTGCGTAAAACAAATTATGCAAATCCAGTGCAAACGGAGTATAAATATGTCCCTAAGTGTCACAAGTGGGCCCCCTCTTTGAAGTTTTCCACACTTCAAAGGCACCACTGGGTATGAGAACTAGAGTTTTGACCTTTCCAATTCAGTACATTTCTGGACCAATGGATAGTCTATCAGAAAGGACTACTCTGCTGCTACAAAAACTTCTATTTTGCTAGATTGCTGCTCTGGAAGAATTGCTTTCTTGCTGTGCTGACCTGCTGCCCTCTTTTCCTGGGTGAGAAGGACTGGACCTACAAATCTTGAACCCCGAACCAGAGTGACTCCAAGGGACTTCTGGCTTGCCTCCTGTTCTTCTGAAGTCTTAGGGACACAATAGACCTCTAACTCATCACCTCCAGCAACTAGACTTTACTTGCTACAAGTAATGCCAATCTAAGTGGTGCCAATCCAGTCCTGGGCCATTGGAAGTGGCTATAAAGTGCTTCTATAGTGCAAAATCCACACATCATGCCACTGCACTGGTTGGAACCGGCGCATCTCCATCTTTGGTGATGTATTGCTACTGCTGCGAGGATTGCGGACACCGCATCACCATTGACACCAGTGCATCTCTGCTGCTGTGAGGATTGGGAACAGCGCATTGCCAACTTCACATCGCATCACCTCATTCCTGATTCATCTCTGACTTTGCAGAACTATGGCAACGATGCCAAAGCACCCCTTTGCTCCTCACATCCTGCTCTCAACATTGACCCAACTCTAAACAAAGGTACTGTTCTCAGCAGTCCAAGGCTGGTCCCTATATCTGACCCACGCTCCCTCGCAGTCTACCTGACTTTTCAGATTTGACCTGGTCTAGCGCAAACAGAGAGCCTTGGTTGGTGCTTTATGCTTCTAAGCACTACAACTAGGTTTATTCTTTAGAAGTTCATATCTCGAGTTCTACTAATTGGAGTTTTGTTGTTTTGGTCTTGTTTTGTTCTTTAAATTCAGCTCTAGTTTTCTAACCAGGTGTGGTATCTTTTGGTGAGGTGTTTTCACTGTTTTATGGTTTGAAATCTTACACAAATACTTTACACATTGCCTCTTAAGTCACGCCAGACTGCTCTGTGCCAAGTTACTAGTGGTTGAGCACAGGTTAACTTAAGTTGTGTTGATGACTTACCCTGAATAGGATTGTGGTTCCTGCTTGGACAGGGTGCATGCCTGTGCCAACCAGAAACCCAATTTCTAAAAGCAAAGTAAACAAATAGGTACATTTCCCATTTGAAATGTAGTTGCAGAGGGTATGTTTTACATGTTTGAGATTGTATCTACTGTTTGTGGTTACAGTATCTTGAGGAAGGATCATATGAAGGCTCTGAAGCTCCTATATCAAATGCGCACTTGCAGATTTGGTGTCACTGAACATTGGTCATTGGCTCCATGTTAAATTCTAAATACATCAATAAGAATATAAATGCTATAGTAGCTATTCTGATAATTTCTGTTGCTATGAGAAAGCTAGAGCCTTATGATTTTCGCATCTAATCATCTGTGTATTTGTAGGAGCTTTTGCTTGTCTGTTGCAGTACCTATCATTCATAAAACAATGTTTTGATTAATAAATCAGTTAATAAGGGGTACTTAAGTGTGTAAAATGACATCATCTCCTTAAATAAGCCTCATACTCCTGCTCTGCCTCACTCTGGGCCATATGTACATAACATTTTTTCCTTCCATTTTGACAGCAAAATGCGCTTAAACATGTAGAAAACAGAAATTGTGATTCAGTAACAGGTTACTGAATCACAAACTGTGTCTTCAATTCAATAATTGGAAGGGGTGTGTGTAGGGAAGGATCACAAATTGTGACCTACTTCATTACTACTCATGAGGTAAGTCTATTTGAGATTCACTAGTAATTGCAAATGAAGGATAAAATGAGTTTCATACATTCAAAACAGTGATTTCTCAATTGCGATTCACAGGAAATTCCAATTAGGAAATTTGCTATTTCAAATCTTCCTGCGTGCAGCTCTATATCTCACTATTCAAATGCTAAGCCAGGGTGCTTGGCTGTCCAGTTTGGGGTCCAATATCATTAGTTCTGTAGCCAGTAACATGTGACTGCTATAGGACCCCTATCACAAGCTCACACCACTATCACACCAGTTCTCAAATGTCCCTCCCAAATGACCAAGGTCAACCAATGCTGACAAAGACTATGAGCAGATCCTTACAGAACTTCCCTAAGATGCTTTGCACTCAATCCTCCCAAACCTTTCATTCATCTCCTGTCTCAGTACTGATGCTGAAATCCTGCTCTGTGACTTGATTAGCAGCCAGTAGCAGATTGTTACATCCTGATTAAACTCTGGCCTGCGAAACCACCCACACTCAAGGAGCTTTTTAATGCCTGAGTCATTTCTGTAACACATAGGATCCTGCAAGGCTTAATTCACTCATCAATAGCTTTCAGCTTGTGCATGGTAAAAACAAATATCACATACTGTGATTACACATTGAAATAAACTGTATATTCAGCTCTCCATTTAATTTACATCAGCAAAGGTAAGGTTTCTACAATGATACCAAACTCTGCTTCAGAAAACACATAATGCTTCATTTAAAAAACCGAAGTAATTCCTAGCAAGAATGACTACAGAACAATTATTAAGATGCTGTTCCTATCTCTCCAAAATGATAAAGATTGTTTACTGATTATTGTTACCAAAATGTGCCTGATTCATAAGAGCTCCATGGAAATGTATAAGGATGTAAACTACTACCAAAGAATGCCATTATCCCATTGCATTTTGCTACCAAGATCAAGACATTTAGAGGTCTTCACATGATGGGCAGCAGCATTTCATTTTCATACTGGAATATAGAATAGGCAGGATGTAAAAGACCTGATGCTAGGGCTTTCCCTTTGTCTTATATAGAGTAAAACTCCATTATAGTCAAAACCTCCCAAGACCTTACTTTCCAAGAATTAACTCATTGGTTTGCAAGCTACCAATTATCATATTCATCTGAAGAGAGCTCCTACTGAATGAACTGCTCCAGCTCTACCTCCCATTCGCCTGTAGAGCTTCCCCTACATTCTACATCCATAGCTTTTCGTTATCACTCACAGAGCAACCACCACCTTTGTATTCCAAATAGTTCAGCAATCACATTATGACCTTGCCTTGCGGTGTTAGCCCTCCCCCTTGCCAAATATCGTTTCATGTATTGTATCTTCCCACTTTTATACAGTTTTGCATTGCTATGTAACTAGACACACTGCAAATAAGCATTTTATGGGGCATAAGGTGGCAATGCTCCTGCGTTTAGGGTTAGTGGTGTGGGTCTCATAAAATGAAGATGTGGAGCTTCCATTGATGTCCAGAGTCAGTGCCTCCTCAAAGAGGGATGATCAACTTCAATAGGGACAGGGCTCAACTGCTGGCGTGCCTACACCAATGGGTGCTAACCCACCAGTAAAAAGGTATTCATCTTGACCACCTGCGTCTCTCTCTCTCTCACTGTCTCTATCAAACGAACTAGCAAGTATGAAGACACTGGAATATTGCCAAATCAGAAGAGTGAACACATAGGAACACAATAGCAAAAAACAGTGCTGGGACTGTCGCATGGGCTCTCATTATCCTAAATGAGACTACTGGATTTCTAGGTAGCAGGGTCGTTCCTGGTGTCGGGGACTGAGTCTTACCCACTGAGAAGGACCTATGTCACCTTCAATCCGGTTTTGCTCCGGCTAACTAGCAGTGCCTCATCTCTCCCAAGGGGGAGGGATGATTGGGCAGCCGAGCGCATGACATCTTTAGAACTTCTCAGGGAAGTCGTTGTGATGTTGCGTGTCAAAGAGAACAGCGCGCGCTATCTCCGTGTTAATCAGGGAGAGCGCGAGGTTATCGAGACGCGCGAGAAGCGAGTGAAACGGGCGTTGGAACGGTTGAAGAGACCGATGGCTGGGGCGACAGAGAATAAAGACATAAATTGAAACTCGACGTTTCTTTGTTCTTAATTACTAAAGAAGCGAACTTCACATTGGCGACGAGGATGGGATGTCGCCTCAACATCGATTTGACAAACATACTACAATTTAAGTGTGTGCTGGAAGGATAACTTAATGAACATCGATTGAGCAGATAATAACAGTGAGAATGTCTGCAACAAAAGGCACATTTACCTGGCGGTGAAGCTTCTCCTTTCATGATCCTTGAAATCGGGTGGTTCCGGATCCAAGTAAGACTGTTTTAACTTGGATAAAGAAACTGTGTGATTGACAGAAGGCGTGGCTTCCTGTATCTGCCTTAAAGGGATTGTCAGAAAGTGTGTACTTAAAGGGATTGCCACCAAAGCTCTGCCTTTCAATTCAAAGGGAAATTTGAAGCACAGTTTAAAGGGGAGGAATATTTCAAGATTGATTCAAGAAGTTAATTGGTTTAAAGAGGAACAAATAAAGGATTAAAACAGGAGTAAAGGATTCATACAGTACTAAACTTGAGTATAAAATGGCATTGTGATTGGACTGCCTATTGGATCGGTGATAGGCACACCTGAGCTAAGTTACTTTGTCTATCGTACAAAGTGTGCAGGGACAGGCACACCGGAAGTAAGATCGTGTGAACCAAGAAGAAGGGACTTCAGGAGCAGCGGGAGAACGTCATTTACAGGAGCACATTTCTAGATTGTGACTGTAGTACAAATAAGAATTATAATGCAGAATGTAACACCCCCTCTGTTTTTTCTAAGTAGTCCAGGAGAACCAACATATCCTTGGACTAAGTGGAAGAAGATGTTTGTACATTATGCGAGGGTGTGTGGACCGACTCTGAGTGCAGAGAGGAAGCATGCATTATTAATGCATTGTTTAGGAGGTGAGGGACAGGAGGTACTTGGAAATTTACCAGACCTAAGTGCTGAAGAGTCAAGAAATTTGAATGAATATGAGGTGTGCATAAAAAAGATGGACAAACATTATGTACCTAGAGTAAGTACAATAATGGAAAGATATTATTTTGGGAAAAGAGAACAAGGAAAGAATGAGTCGGTAGAGGAATACATAACCAGCTTAAGGAAGCTGGCAGCGTCGTGTAAATTTGGTACATTGGTGGACGAAAGAATTAGGGACCAATTCGTATTGAAGTGTTGTAGCGACAAAATCAGGGAAGAACTGTGGTTAAAAGATGAACCACCATTAGAGGAGGTGGTTATAGTAGCAAAGAGGGTGGAACATATGTTAAAGTGTGTTAAGGAGCTAAGTGGAAATAAAGATGGGAGTGGGAAGTGTGCAAAGGTTGAAGAGGTGGTTTGCGAGGTGAAAGCCAGAGAATTTGGGGTGGAGAAAAATAAGGATGAGTTTTCTAAATTTAAAGGGGAGTGTTTTCGGTGTGGGAAAGTCGGACATAAGGCTAACGCAAGCAATTGCCCAGCTTTAAATGTGTTATGCAATGGGTGTGGGAGAAGGGGACACTATTATAAATGTTGTCGTAACAAAAAGAAGAAGTGTAGCAATAGTAACATGTTAAAAGAATTAAAGGAGGTATCCCAGGAGGCGATTTTTCAAGTGAAAACTCAGATAGAGTGTGGTGAGCACCCCAGTGAGATAGTGAGAGTGGAAGATGTTGATTTATTGATGAGATTTGACTCCTGTTCACATTTAACAATAATTTCAAAGAAGAGTTATGATCTCATATCAGGGAGAAAGAGTGTGTTACGCAAAATGGATGTGAATCCTGGTGGTTATGGGGGACATCCTATAAAAATGTTAGGGTATTTTGAGGGACATCTTGAGTTAAAAGGGAGACATTTGGTTGGGAAGATTTATGTGTCTAGTCAGGGTGATAATCTCTTAAGTTGGGCACATCAAAGATTGTTGGGAGTGGTATTAGATCCCAATGCACAACCCCAAGTACAAGTGCAGAGTGTGGAGAGTGAAGAAAATAATTTGGTCACTGAATTTCCAGAGGTTTTCTCAGAGGTTTTAGGATGTTTAAGAGGTTACAAACATAAAATTAAGCTCAAGACTGGTGCCATTCCTATAATAGCGAAGGTGAGGAGAATTCCACTTGCTGTACAAGAACCAGTTATGAATGAACTTAAGAAGTTACAGGATTTGGACATAATTGAGGAGGTGGAAGCAACGGAGTGGTTGGCGCCCATTGTAGTGGCAAGGAAGGGTAATGGAGAGATCAGGTTATGTGTGGACCTTAGAGCCTTGAACAAAGAGGTGATAGTTGACAAATTTCCTCTTCCAAATATTGAGGAAATAGTGTCCACGCTTGGGGGAGCGAGGTATTTTTCCACGTTGGATCTAACCTCAGCGTACCACCAGGTAGAATTGGAAGAGAGTTCTCAAGAGTTCACTGCGTTCATTACACCTTTTGGTGCTTTCAAGTTCAAAAGAATGCCGTTTGGGCTGGTTTCCGCAGCTTCTGTGTTTCAACGCATCATGCACAGAATTTTAAAGGGAGTGTGTGGTGTAAAATGTTATCAAGATGATGTGTTGATTTATGCAGAGTCAGCAGAAGAACATTGGAGACGGGTGAGATTGGTGTTGGGATGTTTAAGCCAAGCTGGTCTCACTCTTAAGAGGAAGAAATGTCATTTTGGTCTAACTGAGGTTGAATATCTGGGACATTTGATTACGGGTGATGGTGTAAAGCCTAAACTGAAGTTGGTCAAGACAATAAAACAGTTGACGACTCCTCAAAGCAAGGAGGAAGTGAGTTCATTTTTAGGAATGGTAGAATATTATGGGAGATACATTGTAAACTTATCAGAGAAAACAGTAAATTTGAGAGACTTGTTAAAGAGAAAAAAAGAGTTCCGGTGGAGCAACGAATGTGAAGATGAATTTTTTCTTATCAAGGAAGAATTGGATAATGCCCCTTGTTTACAGGCATTTAAGTTTAAGCCAGACAGACCGACTGTCATAGTCACAGATGCCAGTGCGAAAGGGCTAGGGGCTATTTTGATGCAGGAGAATAAAGGAAAGAAAGTCATGATTGCCTGTGCATCTAAGGCATTGAATGGTGCTGAAAAAAATTACTCTGTGGTAGAAAGAGAGTCCTTGGCTATTTTCTGGGCACTTAAGAAATTTAGACAGTTTGTGTGGGGCACAGAATTTTTGGTGTTATCAGACCACAAACCTTTGGTGGAAGTTTTTGGCAGTAAAGGCTTAAATTGCATTTCTGCAAGGATTAGGAGGTGGGTTATCGGTCTACAAGACTTCAAATTTAGGGTGGAATATTTACCAGGCTCATTGAATGTGAGTGCAGATTGTCTATCCAGATTAGTGAGGGAGGATGCCGTGGAGGGTGAGAAAGATGGTTTATTGGTGCAGGAGAGTGATGTCTGTGAAGTTTTCTGTAACGTGAGCGAGATTATGTATGGTGTAATAACTGAGCAGGAGTGGAAAGAAGCACTGGAGAAGGATGTTGAACTGAGTGAGATCTGTGCGGCGTTAGAAGATGGGGAATTTAGTTCCCTTGGTAAAGTGTGGGGTTTGATAAAAGATGAATTGGCCGTGGAAAGTGGTATGTTATTGAGGGGTACTAGGCTGATCCCGCCAAGTGTTTTGAGGAAGAGGGTTATGGATCAAGCTCATGAAGGCCATTTAGGTATTGTCAAAACTAAGGGGAATTTAAGAGCAAACTTTTGGTGGCCTGGTATGGATCTGGAAGCAGAGCGTGTGGTCAGAGATTGCATACAATGTTCACGGAGAGACAAGATTTTGAAAACTCGAAATACACCAATGCATTGTAGGAATTTACCAAGTAAACCCTGGGATGAAGTTGCAATAGATATTGTTGGTCCCTTATCAGGTGAACATGCTACTCCTTACTTGATTGTATTGATTGACTTATATTCCAGGTGGGTGGAGGTTAAAAATGTACGAGATGTCTCTTCTTGTAGTATGATAAGTTTTCTGGAAGAGATTTTCAGGAGAGAGGGTTTCCCTAAGTCATTGTTATCTGATAATGGTCCGCAATTTTGTTCAATGATGTTTGGAGAATTTATGAAGGAATGTGGCATTATACACAAAAGGTCAGCTATATATCATCCAGAAACGAATGGTGCAGTAGAACGTTTCAACAAATATATCAAAGAGAGCATTCAGCTGGCAAAAGTGAACACTTTGAATTGGCGAACAGAACTTATGGAAAGGATTACCGCTTATCGGTTTTCACTACATTCTACCACGGGAAAATCTCCATTTGAATTGTTTAAGAGAAGATTACCCAACACCAAATTATCTCCAGCTTGGATGGGATGGAGAAAAAATGAGTTTGATTTGACAGATACAACATGGCGTAATAGAGAACTAAGATTCATGGAGAAAAGAAAGCAAGAGTTCGATACTAGGAAGAAGGTGTTCAAAGTACATATATCTGTGGGTGAGATGGTAAAGATAAAGGCTCCCTTAGGGTGTATGGACGGATCAAAATTTACGAGACCCTTGACAGTGGTCAAGGTATTCAAGAATGCCATAAAAACCTCTGATGGCAGGATTTGGAATCTGAACCGAGTTGTGCGGATGAAGGAGGTGACCGAACCATGTACCGATACCGAAAGAGAAATAATGAACCAAAGGAGAGTATTGTCAAGATCTCCTAATCACATTCAAAGTGGAAATGATAGAGGTGAAGGAACAAGGAGAAGTGGTAGAAGGAAAGTCAGTCCAAAACGTTTTAAAGACTATGTACTTGGATAAAGGTTGTATGAGTTGTAGTTTGGCGGTTAGTTTCTCACTGTGTTATGGGAAATCTAGTTCATTCCGTATAGAACAAATTTTTGTTTAAGGTCAAAAAATATTACTCTGTTTCTGTTTGTAAAATATAAAAAAGGAGATGTTTGATGTTGCGTGTCAAAGAGAACAGCGCGCGCTATCTCTGTGTTAATCAGGGAGAGCGCGAGGTTATCGAGACGCGCGAGAAGCGAGTGAAACGGGCGTTGGAACGGTTGAAGAGACCGATGGCTGGGGCGACAGAGAATAAAGACATAAATTGAAACTCGACGTTTCTTTGTTCTTAATTACTAAAGAAGCGAACTTCACAGTCGTGGTCACTCAGGTCCCAACCAGCTCTCTCATTTACAGTATGATCTCATATACAAATGACAAAGGCAGTTTAAGTTTTATAGATAGTTTTTTAATAAAACGACTGCATTTTAGATAATAAGGCGTGAGCCGCAATAACCATACAACACAGTAGGATTGAAATAGTCACGAGGAGAGTGAAACATAAGAACAACGCTATCATAGTGTTAATAGATTCCGTTCCCTCTAAGTACGTTTTTTTATTTCGAGCACAGCATGTTAAGCTCTAAGCTTGCCTTTCAGATTCCCTGGGAAGACATCAACCCTCATTCCTGAGCAAAGGCCTGTGATCTGGATCAGCATCTGCAACAGGGCAGTCAGCGTCTAGTTGTGGTTCCCTGGTCGGAATCTCCCTCTTGCGTGTATTAGGACAAGGAAGTGTTTTTATAACTAATATGGCGATGTGATAACAAACGTCCCTACGCAAGAATGTATATCTGCAACCCGAAGACTAAACTCCTAGCACGTCTATCGGCAATGTAACAGACTGTATCCTTGACTGAAGCACAGAGTGAGCAAGAATGTGTTATTGAGAACTCCAGTGCTGAAGTAGGCTAAACAGTGTGATATAAAAAATAAAACAAGACCGTAGAACTGGCTATTTGAAAAATAACAGTACGAAGCTGAATAAAATGCATTTAGAGCAAAGTGCGCAGAGGCCCGATGCTGCGAGCAAAGGAATGAAATACATCCAGGGCAAAGTGCACAAAGGCCTAAAGCCTGAAGCAAACGCACAAAGGATACATAAAAATGACCACACTACACCCTCCCCTTGTCGGTAGAAAGTGGTTCTAATCAAACGTAACTAAAAATGTGCCCAAGATATAAAAATCTACAAAATACATTTCGACAAGTCCAGAGGACACCAAAGCACAAAAACTAAATTTAAATTTGTAAGCTTGTGACTTAATAGCCAAATTTATACAATGTCAATTTTTAAGAAACCCAATTTCAAATGGAAGCCACAGAAAGCAGGATATTCTCCACTTCGGCAGATGTCAACACTGGAAAATCCATGCCAAACACTATCATGGAGCAGGTGTGTTCCAAAGCCCCAGAACCATCCAAGGAGGCATCCCGTGCAGGGCCTATGAACGAGACAATACCATCTTCCTCCAGGAAGGGAATCTCGTAGACTGCCTCACGAAGCAAACGCAACCACAGGGCACATGTCTGGGAATGAGCCCTAACCGGGAACATCAACAGATCAGCATCAACCACTGGTGGGCGCTGCAGTGAGAGACAGAGAGACATTGCATGTTCGAACAAGCACCAAAGGCACCGAAACACGGGTTGCCCACAATACAAAACTGGTCGGAAAGACAGAGACCAGTCACACTCCAAATGTCCCAGGAGTGTTTTGCTCCAAAATGCTGCATCATGCGCTCACGACACTGCTGCGCCCATGGGAGCGCCCACATTTGATCTTGTTGCGGCGGGACAGCCATTGCGGAAGAACAACAGCAACAGCAAAACACCAGCCAATAAAGCCAAAGTTATCGGAAATCCTCCAAAAATGCTTCAGAAAATAGAATGAATAGCCGAAGGTATCAAACCGAATATGGAAGAGAAGGCATGAGCAAAACCAGCACCAACGGCTTTGAAAAAATGTGCAATTCCAGCAGTGCTGGACGCATTAAATATACGCCCCACGAGTTCACCAAGATGGCTCGGAAAGTTAGTATTTAACAGGGACTGTATTTCTGCTGATGACCTCACCACCTGAAGTGCGTAGGTCTCACGTGCAGATGTAAGGGCCACATGCTTTTGAAACAATAGAGCCTTTAGTCGACTCAACTTGTCGAAATTGACCTTGGAAGTAGCAATGTGAGGCCAGATGTCTGCTACCTCCCTTAATTTAGTGGGGGGAAATAACAGATTCCCGCAGCAAGTAACGGCCTTGGTGACCAAGACCACGTAAACTATTCTGGCACGCATGCCACAACAGTCTTCACTGTTAAGAAGGACGTAGCTGCCGTTTGAAAGCATCTGGAATGTGTTTTTAATCACGGGACTGGAACTCCCTTTAGAAAGCAAGCCAAATTCGCAACCGAGGCATTACACGCCCCATGCAAGGACAGCTGCTTACAAACCATCGAATGGCTGACAGAAGTTTCGCATTCGCTACCGCTAAGAAAAACCTCCCTCATACCATTAAGACATCTGTATAAAAAGGGAAGCTCCCACACCTCATGTATGTAACTGTCTCCCAATTTTTCATATCTGCCCACCGGAATATGCTTTAAACACGAAGTGAATTGCAAAGTGGAAATAGGCAGATTAATAACCCCATGTATTAACCATTCAGCTGAGGGAATATCGGCCATAGTAAAAGGCAACCTCTCCAATTTTTCAATATTCAAGATAACATATGTCGCTTCCTTTTTTGCCATCAGCTGTTGTTGACGTGTCAAATTAAAAGAAAAAATATTTCCCTGGCCCTGATGTGCTGCCACGGAACGTGACCCGCCTTCAGTGTCTGAAGCGTCCAACCCAACTGCATAATGGACCGCGTTTGACTCTGTCCATGATGTAAAGAAGACTTATCTGATCTAATAATGTCTTTACAGAGGAAACTATGTTGTCAATCGTATATATACGGTCGGACAGGGTATGTATTCCATTATCCACAACAGACAATGCTTGTTTTAAATTTTCCTGATCTATCTGCCTCAACCGGGCCGCTGCCTCCTGTTGGGAAAGTTTAAATATCTCATTGTATACTTCATACAAAAAACGTTTTCTCCGGGGCACTCTCAGGCCTGACAAAAAATCTTGCAAATCAGTATAATTAGACAGAAGCGTGAGATGTGTTTTAACTGCATCTAGCGTGGATGATTTTAACCATTGTTGACAAAGTTTCCCCACGCTATATGTAGTAATGATATCAGCATGTTCTGGTGATATGTAGCGAGGGTCTGCCCTACTGGTCCTGAAACCCCCTGAGGAGGTGACAAAACGTTGATGACACCCATTAGTGTCTATGGGCCACAATAACCACCCGCCTGGATGTGTCAATGAAGTGTTAAACGTACCATTCTGGACCCAGTCTGTAAGCTCACTAAACGTGGCATTAATATATTGCTGCCAATCTTTCATTTTGGAAGGGACAGGTATGCCAGGCATATTCAATTCTCTAATGGTTGCTAAGCCCAAACAGCTAGTCTGTTGTACAGTGTCATTTAAGCAGTCAACAATATTTGCTTATCAGCATGCGGAGTAATTTTAAAATAATATGACTTCAAATTTGTCATAATATGTTTTAGAACTCCCCTGCCGAGGAGTCGGGCAAAGTTCCCATTGCATATAGTCAAAAATCGTTTTAGGGCTACTGGCTTTATGAATAAAGTGCTGTCCATAATAATTGTAACAAAACATGTCACCATAATTATCTCTAAACTGGTAAGCATCTTCATTTTCATAGACAGTATAATACTGCAATTCCGTCAACATAGAATCGACTGTCTTCACATCCCAATCATCAGATACAATGCCTGGTATAACTATATCATTCATCGATAACTTTAGAACATACGGTATTTAAATTATCTCAGTGGGACCATATATATCAAACATTACTCTATCCCACACAATCCCATCCGGAATAGGTACAGCAGAAATGTTCACAAAGGACAAGTCTCTTCGAACCATATGCGATGAAAAATGTGGTTTCAACATCTTCTCCACCTGCTCAACCTCTGATCTTTCAGGAAGAAAATGACCATGTATTACTAGAAAAAAGGTAACAACAAACCCTAGCCACGGAAAAAAAGCCATCAGAGTCATGAAAAGCCACAGATAGTTCCAAGGAAAACTAAAATATCTATCTTTAAGCCAATACATTAGCTTACATGGACCCAGGTCTGATGTTGAAGAGGACAAAGAGTCCGACATACCATCATCATTGTTATTAAAGCATCCGGAGGCAGTTCTTTCAAAAGGTGCCACCGTAAACAAAGGAGCAGCAGGTGTCTCTCGCCATGGTACGCTGTAGATAACACCCTCAGCAACATCAGTAGTCACAGCAACTTGATCAAAAGATTCCAAATTAATTGCCGTTAGTGGAACACTCGTAAGAACAGTTTCCACCCTCTCCAAGCTCGGAGAGGAAACAGCGTCGGTGCAAATCACCTGCAGCGGAACATCTTCCCCAGTAGGGAGAGGGATTCGGGAACTACTGGGCATTCCTCTTGGTCTGCTGTGCAGAATCGGCCACATGTTGTGACTTGACATTGTCGATGGAGACAAAGCGATTTCCTTTGGCTCCTTGCAACGGCGGCAAAATCACAGTTCTTGTTCCGTGGATCCCCAGTACAGGGACTGGCGCTCGATACGAAGGGCCAAATTCTTTTTTCACTGCGACCTTTTCATGCACGAGATCCCCAACTCTGGGAATCCAACCAGTAGGCGTTACTGGCTCATCCGTAATTCCTGTGGAGGCAGCAATGGCAAAAGAGTTATCTTCACGGAATTGTTGTAAATCCTGCAAAACATTGACACAATCATTTATGTCAAATGGTGTTTCCGCCGCCTCCACACCAGGACCATCTAGATCTGGAACATACATTCTTGTTCCGAACAGGCACTCATATGAAGTACTACCCCCCAGGGCCCTTCTAGGCAAGTTATTCAGTGCTCTCTGTACTCCATACAGGTGGGTTAGCCAACTACGACCCATACCTATGACTCTGGCTGTTAAGGATTGCTTTAAATCGCGATTTAAACGCTCCACGACAGAATTTCCCTCGGGATGAAATGGAGACGAGAACTGGAGGTGGTCCCCCAACTAAGCCATGGCGTCCCTGAATGCTTTAGAGGCAAAAGCAGGGCCCTGGAAAGCCGCAACTGCATATGTATCGACAAAGATGCGCAAATCTTTAATAACAGTTTGAGTGTCAGCCGAGCGCCGTGGCCACACCCACACAAATCTGGAGCACGAATCTACAGCTACCAAAATATATTTGTATGCACTATCTGGTGTCAGAGGACCACAATGATCCAATTACACACACTATAATGGTTTATTTGATATTAGAAGGGGCGTCTGCTGCGGGCGTCTAGCCGTGGAAACTTTAATTTGTTGACAGATGTCACAACAAAGGACATACTGCTTCGTCTCTTTATAGAGACCAGGCCACCAGTAACGGGCCTGCAACAGTGAAATTGTGGCAGCCACGCCAGCATGTGCAGAGGCCACCCCCTCATGTGCTGCAGTAATTAATTGAGGTCGCACAATTTTATTGGGCATATCGCGTACACCTACGCCTGGAATCTTAACTTCAGCGTTCAGCATACCACCCATTGAGTAATGCTACTTAGACGGAAATCCTTTAGGATATGGCGTGCCATCAGCCGTAGCTTTTATGGCTGCCAAAATCTCTGTGTCTGGTTTGGAACTCGAACGAGTTACTGCGGCCACAGTGGCAACTGCCACTGCCGATTTGGCGGCTTCATCAGCCAAAGTATTTCCAGCAACGTGTATTCCAACGCGCTGGTGTCCAAGTGTATGCACAACATGGACCTTAGGAAGCGTCTCCTTCAGATCCGCAACCTTCTCCTACAGGTACCTGTGTTTTATGGTGTTACCCTTGGAATCTCTGAACCCATTTAACCTCCAGTAATGTAAATATTCATTGAAAGACTGAACACAGTAATAGGAATCACAAACAAGCAGGGTAAACTGTGCCGGATCCGTATGTTCCAAGGCTAATAACAGAGCTTTCAGCTCAGCCAATTGTGCCGTAGTCTCCCAATGTCTGTGTATAAGTATGTTGGGGGCAGAACTTCTCCCCCTCCATATAGCCGCTCACCACCGCACATGCAGCAGAATACTGTTGTTTAGTTCCCACCGCAGGTTGCGCAGAGCCATCGGTGTACATGACCACTTGATATTGATCAATAGGCAACGTGCCAGCGGGAACCGGGTATTCCATTTCATATTGGAGAAATTCCAGTGTCTGCAGTTTGGGGTCAAAAATTTAATCTACATCAGTGGCTGTCAAAGACGTAGCCCATTGTATCCATCGCGGGTGTAATGCTTTCGCATTAAGAACACTCGCTTTTGTAACAGCCTCTAAAGCTGGAATCGGGGAAACGACAATAATGCGTTGGCCCTGGGCAAGAGGTCGTTCTTTAATCACAGCCATCTGTACAGCAGTGAGAATTTTCTCAGTTTGTGCAAAACGTTGCTCTGCAGTAGAATACAAGTGAGACTTGTATCCTATCGGGACTGTCTCTCCCTCATTAAAGGTGACATACGTAAACCCAACGGCCCCAGCTATTACCCTGATGACCAGATGTGTCTTGTTGTCCCGTGTGTGTAAATGCTTTGCAGCTAGGAGATCAGTTTGCAAGTCTCGAAGAATATGTGTATGCTCAATCGTCCAAAATATACTTGAAAAATCTGGGCGAATCAACTCGTACAATGGTTTTATGAGTGTAGCATAATCAGGAATGTAAGTTCTGCCAAAATTTAGAAATCCCAACAACGACTGGAGTTTCTTAATCGTATTAGGAGGTTGCAACTGTGCACATTTTTCTAAAAAGTGTGGCGCTAAGCTCTTACCCTCATTCGACAGCTCATATCCCACGAAAATGACGCTGAGGAAGGCAATTTTCGACTTTTTTAAGTTAAATTTGTAGCCAATTTCGGTAAATCCCACAACAATGCGGGCTAACCGCCTTAAATGTTGTAGTAACTTGTCATCTGTGAGATATATATCATCAACATATGACAAAGCTTCAGGGTCCAACTCGTGCAAAATTTCAGTCACACGAGCCGAAAACAGTCCTGGGCTATTCTTATACCCCTGAGGCAAACAACAACATTTTTTCTTAGAGCCAAACACACTAAAGCTCGTTAAATCCCTACTTTCGGGCGCTATATTCTGGCAGAAGAAACCATTCGAGATATCCAATGTTGTTTTGTATTTCTTACGCACAATATTATTCATGAGTGCTGCGCTATGTGAATTCTGTATAGCATATGTGCGTGCATGTCCGTTCAAATGTTTGTAGTCCACCACTATTCTATAAGAATGGTCCGGTTTAGCTACAGGGAATAAGGGATTATTCATCGGCGAGACACCGGGTTCAATTACTCCCTGGTACTCCAATTGTGTAAGTATGTTTCTTACCGATGCCCTAGCTTAAAATTTTTATAGGATATTGCGGTTGTGGCTGAGGTTCGCCCTTAATCGGAATTACATGATAAGGTGAATCCCTATCCCACCCCACATGATTTCTATATAAGGCGGGTGCTTGTGCCAGAGACCATTTAATGCTATAGGACTCTGCGAGTTCTCCCGGAACAAGTGGTGAGAACGAAGGTGTAATAACCTCCTCCCCAACCGGACAGTCGCGAACAATGTCAGGGGGCCAATCCTGTTCGGCCAGCAAAATGTCATATATCTTGACTACACAATCTCAAAAGATGGCGTTTATAGTGCGCTCAATGTCCCCTTCTAATTGTAAAGTTACAGTATAAACTCTATCTGGATCAGAGACACGCATATCTGCTGTTTCGACTTGTATGAATTCATCAGTTGCTTTCACCTCCAGATGCTCTAGAAGATTCCGGCAAACTATTGTGACCTCTGCTGCGCTGTCTAACAGTGCTAGTGCCCATGTCTTGTTCTTCAAGAGAACTCTCTTCCTGTGTGGCATGTTTAACTGAGACTGCTGCCACTTTTTTCTTTTTAAACTGTTGTTTTTGTTGGATCGGTTTCTCTTCCTTCTTGACAGAAACCTCCGGTGAGCGTTGTGAATCCTGTCTTGGCTTCCCGTACTCTGCTCTCCGCTCTGATCGCCCACCTCTCTCATTTCTCTTTTCCGATGAGTCCTGAAAGGAACGAGATTGGCGTGTATCAGTATATTGATATCTATCAGGCGTCTTCAAATTATCCCTATTTCTGAGATTATACCTTGTCTGCGGGGTCTCCGTTCTCAGAGATTCTCCCCTTTCTTTCTTAGGTGTTTGTTGTTTTTTATCCCAGCGCTTTTTAGTACCCTCAGGTTGCTGTTGTTTAGTAGTATCTTTACTACCCTTTCCCTGAAACCAAACGGCAAACACATCGTTAATATTCTATGTTTATCCTGAGGTCCCGTATGGGGAAATACTGCCTCCAGCGTATTAGTTTTTTGCGCCAGCCAAAATGGAGTTTCCTCCCGTTTAGCCGGTACTTTGCCCATAACAGAGTGCACAGTGGCCGGATTGATACCCGGAACTACTGCATGTGGTTGTGCCGGAGCAGCACGCGCTGGGTTTGTGTTTAGTGTCTGCATCACAAATTGTACTAAGCGTCTCTATGTAGCCGTTAATTCTGTATATAAACGACGAACTTCAGCCACCGTCAACTGAGCAACCGCTGGATGTGGTGTATATGTAGCCAATAAAGGTCAGGTAGGACCATCGTTACTTAGTGGACCTAGCCTAACTGATGCTATGGTGTCGGATAGGGCGCCATCAAGCCAATTATTATGTTCTTGATAAGATAGAGGTATTTCTAAATATGCGCATGCCCTGTATTGTCCAGGGACATTCGCAAGAGTGTATTCATGAAATGTGTTTGAATTCCCATCAACTGCTGGAAATATGACCCAAGAATAAAAAAGTTCTGTTCTATAGGCTGCATGGGCGTCCACCACAAACGTGACTGGACCCCCCTAGTTCATTAGACCATGTGCTAGCAGATGAACCGTGAGCGGTTGTCGCATATTAACTGCTATGTTCATTACTTGGGGATTCGCCATTTTAAAAACAGCGCTAGTTCAGAGAAGGCACACCAATATCGGGGTTTTCCTTTCAGAGTTCAAGCTTGAACAACCAACCGCTATAATTAGGATCTACCTATATCGCGTTGGCGGAAGTTCTCAGTGCCACGGACGTCTCCGTTAACGGAACCGAGGAGTCAATATATATATGAGACCGAGAGAGTCAGCCCGAAAATTAGAGCCAGACCAAACGTTGGCGGCACCATGTCGCGTGGGCTCTCATTATCCTAAATGAGACTACTGGATTTCTAGGTAGCAGGGTCGTTCCTGGTGTGGGGGACTGAGTCTTACCCACTGAGAAGGACCTATGTCACCTTCAATCCGGTTTTGCTCCAGCTAACTAGCAGTGCCTCATCTCTCCCAAGGGGGAGGGATGATTGGGCAGCCGAGCGCATGACATCTTTAGAACTTTGAGGGAAGTCGTGGTCACTCAGGTCCCAACCAGCTCTCTCATTTACAGTATGATCTCATATACAAATGACAAAGGCAGTTTAAGTTTTATAGATTGTTTTTTAATAAAACGACTGCATTTTAGATAATAAGGTGTGAGCCGCAATAACCAGAACCATACAACACAGTAGGATTGAAATAGTCACGAGGAGAGTGAAACATAAGAACAGCGCTATCATAGTGTTAATAGATTCCGTTCTCTCCTAGTAAGTTCTATTTCGAGCACAGCATGTTAAGCTCTAAGCTTGCCTTTCAGATTCCTTGGGAAGACATCAACCCTCATACCTGAGCAAAGGCCTGGGATCTGGATCAGCATCTGCAACAGGGCAGTCAGCGTCTAGTTGTGGTTCCCTGGTCGGAGTCTCCCTCTTGCGTGTATTAGGACAAGGACGTGTTTTTATAACTAATATGTTGATGTGATAACAAACGTCCCTACGCAAGAATGTATATCTGCAACCCAAAGACTAAACTCCTACCACGTCTATCGGCAATGTACCAGACTGTATCCTTGACTGAAGCACAGAGTGAGCAAGAATGTGTTATTGAGAACTCCAGCGCTGAAGTAGGCTAAACAGTGTGATATAAAAAATAAAACAAGACCGTAGAACTGACTATTTGAAAAATAACAGTACGAAGCTGAATAAAATGCATTTAGAGCAAAGTGCACAGAGGCCCGACGCTGCGAGCAAAGGAATAAAATACATCCAGGGCAAAGTGCACAAAGGCCTAACGCCTGAAGCAAACGCACAAAGGATACATAAAAATGACCACACTACAGGACATAATGGGTGCACCACTTAGATCAACTTTACTTATAGCATTAGGTTTTGGGGTTGTCCTTGTCTAGTCTCTGGTGAGTGGTAGGAGGATTTCCATGTAGTTTGTTTGCACATCTGGAATTCATATTCAGGCTTCCACATAGCAGTAGCCAGCAACAGCACTACAGCCAGAACAACTTTGTCACAGATCTTCAGACTTTTTCCCAGCTAGGAGATAAAAAGCAATTGTTTCTCCTTGCTGTTTGAACCAAGTAACAACATGGTACATATAAGTCTATGTCCAAGGTGTGTTCATTAAGCAGGAGAGGAGCAGTAGCTCCAAGTCAAAACAGTAGGCCCTTCTGCTAGAGTTACTACATGCTCAACATTAAAAAGGTCCAGTCAATCTGGCTTGGCCAGAGCTTTCTCCCTCAGAGATTTCTGGGGGGGGTCATCTACCCAGAGTGCATTGCGGTCATCACTGTAAACATGCACCTGGCCAAGCAGATATCCTAGGTAGTTGGGGGTAATTTTATGAGAGGCTCGTGCCACTTTTTTGGGCATTCCACTAGCTTAAGCCTGCCAACCATATCTATGAGGCCTCACAATTGCTTGGTCTCATAGATATGGAGTAAGACAAAGCAGCGCTCTCTGCACCAGGGAGACGTTCCATGGGCATTGCAGTGGGTTTTCCCATGCAGCACCCATACATTTTGACTTTGTCCCAGAGTTACATGATCATGTAAACCTGGAGCCATGCCAAAACGCTGCACTTATGTAGTACACATGGAAAGAGGAAAATGCATCACAGGATTGTTTTTGTGCAGGAAGGTGCCCAGTGTGTCTGCCCATATTTACAGGGCCACACAAAGCCATCTTGCATGGCTTTTCATGGCCTTGTAAATATGGCCCACTTTCACATATACTCTGTGTGAAAGGGGCATTCCATTGCTGTTGCTCTGGGTGTTCCCATGGAACCTGACTCATTCCCAGATTTACAAGGCTGGGACTGCATCAGATTCCTTTGCCACCATAGGGGTGGCTTTAAAGAAGTGGTGCAATGGGGAGGAATAACATTATTTATCCCTGTTTTCTCCTCTTTCTGTGTGTGCTTCATCCTGCAGCACACACAGAAAGAGGAAAACAGCATTAATGACTGTTTATGTGCAGGAAGGTGTCCCTTGCTGCAAATAAATAATCATCACTGCAATGCAGACACCCTTACACCATGATGCAATGGTGCCTGTATTGGCACTAGGCATCAGTTTGTACACCAGCACTGAGGAAAGTACAGGGATGCATCATATTTCTGTAAAAGCAACGCATCCCTGCACTTTCAAAATGACACTGTGCGGCGCAGGATGCTGGCTTTCAATGCCATGCGGCATAATTTTTTCATAAATGAGGCCTTAAGGGGCTTATTTACAGTGACGCTCAGGTGGCGTTGTCACCATTTCGCCATTTACAAAGAGGCGCTAAGCCACTTTGCGTGGCTTAAGGGCAACTTGTAAATATGGCCCGATCCAGTTCTCTGTGGCAAAGGTGCAGGCATGGGTGTTGCTGTGAACGTTTCCATGCAACACCCATTGTTTTTGACACTGCCCAGATTTACAAGAAATCACAGCAGCAAACCGCCATTAATGATTGTTTATGCTTTACATACAAGTCCCTTCCTGCACATAAACAATCATTAAATAATGGTGATTTGCTACATTCTGCAGCACACACAGCAGAAATAAATCATCATTATTGATTGTTTATGTGCAGGAAGTGGGGCTATCACAAATGCACACCTTATCGGCGATATTCATCCTTACGTGGACGTTTAATTATATATATATATATATATATATATATATATATACATATATATATATATATATATATATATGTATATATATATATATGTATATATATATTTTGGTAGTCGCAGCTGGGTATTTATAGTTAGGACCTTTTTTTCCATAGACAGAGCATTTTGTGTTTTGCCAGTAACTTTGTCGTTGTTTGACAAATCTTCATGAAGCTTACAAAACTTATAATTTTGTCAGTTCAACTGCTGACTTGAAGCAGAGGCCAAAATAAAGGGGGGGTCCTAAAACACTTTCTCTCCATTCTGTGTCTAACGGGATTTTGCATTCTCTAGATGCGCCTACAGCGCCAACAGCCCAAACTGTTGAAGGGAATTGCACCAAATTTGGCACAAAGCTAGATCCTGTTCGCCAGATTGTGATTTGGGAGGTTTGGTGTAAATCCGTTCAGTAGTTTTGGAGTAATTTAAGGCCAACAACTATGGATAGCTAGCACAGCGGATTCTCCGCTGATACCCCATGGATCGATCTGAAGATCCACGCTCTACAGGGAGAATCTGATTGACTGGCCACAACCTGAGGTGAACATTGTGGCCGTCATTTTATTTAATTGGGAAAGGGTACACGGTGTAGAAATGTTGGGGGAAGGTTCCCTGACCCCATGGGGGTTACATAATTGTATAAAAAAAGTGAAAATGGACTTCTATGCCATAAAAAGTATTTTTTATGGTTTCCAAGATCTGCTGATCTATCCACAGGGCTCAATGTGTCCTTTGGTGTCAATCTGCGGCTATCACAAAATGTCAAAAGAAAATAGATATACATTCACACACTTATTCAAATACCCACTGAAACACCTGAACATCATCTCTCACACCCAGAAAGACACTGTCAGATCTACTCTCACACCCACACCGGCACTCTCACACCAATGCAGATACTCTCACGCTCACTCTTACACTCAGAGAGACACAGTCACACCCATTTTCAAATCCAGGCTCACATTGTTACACTTACTCTCACACCCAGGTTCTCTCACACTCACTCTCACACCCAATAAGATGTTCTTACAATTTGTCTCACACCCACGGACACACTCTGACACTCAGGGGGTCATTACAAGTTTGACAGTCACAGGACCGCCATGTTGGCTGAGGTGGGCGTACCGCCAACAGGCATGCGGAGAAGATCACCAAGTTATGACCATGGTCGTATTCACAACTTCATACAGCCAATACACCGCCGGCATCACCACTACAGTCAGCCCGCCACGGACGGCAGTAGCCACCTTCAGGCCGAAACATATTCCCGTCTGGAGCCACATAGAACCTGAACTGCACGTACTCCCACTGCTCCTGTTTGCTGATTGATTCCAGAACCAGCAACGGTGATGACAACACCAATCCTAAGTACACACACTTACCTGTCACTGTTGTAATTTGTTAAAGTACCCACGCACACAACAACATACACACCTGGGATGGGTGGTGAGAGCAATACACAAAAGTACCCTCAAACTGATATGCACATTCATACACAACCGCATACACACATGCACACACATACTTCACACACCATGGCCAACACACACTTCCAAAACACACACCAACCCGAAGACACACAGCACTGGTACAGTTGAGCACAACAATACTCAACACCAGCAATTCACGCAACTACAGCACAAACAGAACACCTCAAATGCATCATCAAGCAACCACAGTACACACCTCCAAATGACATTACATACATACAACAAGACATAACAACACCTTACAACCAATACACATAATTACACATCCATACAACGAAGCATACATCATACCACACAAACACACCACACAACGGTTCTGGTATATCAATCACCACACACACGTATGCACACACTACAACCATACAAAGGCACACAAGACTACGAATAGCACACGTCAATACAAACAATACACACAATATCAACATACATGCATGCTCCAAACAAAAACCTGTCCTACACACAATACACAGCCATTACTGCTGGACAAATGCTAAGGCCACACGCACACATACTGCCCAGGCACAACTGGTAGCACAATCAACACACACACAAAAGTTACTCACACACACACACACACACCAAAGCAGGCAAGACCAGAACAGCCACGTTGAAAGAAAGGTAGGGCAAATATGTAACCATGGCACCAACAACTGGTTGGCACAGATATATTATGAGTATAAATATGCAAATAAATAAGGAACTCTGTACAAAATAAAAGGCCATAGGCCAGTCCAAACAACAGTGTGCACAATGCACATAGTGCATATCAGTGCACCCCTACATCACTCCTGACTGCTATATGGCCTTCAAAGGGTAGGGGCATCAAGGGGGCAGGGATTAGTGGGAAAGGAGGGGAGGTTTGGGCTTCGGTTTGGGAGGAGGTTCTTTGCGCTTAGGAGGGGGGCTGAGGGTGAGGTTTAGTGTGCTTTGGCTGGGATGGGGAGGAGGGATTTGGGATTGGGAAGAGGTAGGTGGAGAGGGGTCGGAAGACAAAGGGTGACTGGCTGCTGTCAGTGTGGAGGCCAGAGCCTGAAAGAATCTCTGTAGGCCAGCCAGTGCACCTTGAATGCCCTCCAGGAACACATTGCTCTGTTGAACCTAAGCTGCTAGTCCCTGGATGGCATTCATGATGGTCGACTGACCCACAGAGATGGACCTCAGGAGGTGAATAGCCTCCTCACTGAGGGCAACAAGGCTGACTGGGGTAGGGGCAGAGGTGCCTATGGCGAAGGAGATGTCCATCCTCCTGGGTGAACAGGCACGGACAACTCGGTGGGGAGCTACATTGATTGTGGTGTTAGTAAGATGGTGCTGGACTCCTCCCTGAAGGGTCTGCCACTGCCAGGGAGTGTCCACTGGTGGAGGATTACGAAGATGAAGTGAAAGATCTGATCTCCCCTGTGGCACTCCCCTCTCCCTCAATGCCACTGGGTCCCTCGCACTCCGGGTCCCATGGCCAGTAGCATCCCAACTTGCCTGTCCCCATCTCCCTCACTTGCCGATGCTGATGCACACAAATAGAGAGAGAGAGAGAGAGAGGGTTAACATATTCCTCACATGCACACATTTAAACATGCACATCTGTAGGTAAGCATCTCTATGCTAGGTTATCTCTCTTGGTATTACACATATCCTTCATCATGGCACAACATGTCACTACTAGGCACCCCTATATGTCAAGCCTCACACCCACATCAAATTCCAAGTAAGTTAGCATGACAGAAGTAATCCACATGATCACCAGCAAATTCATGTCTGCATGCACATCATTCCCTGGCTGACGTACAAATGACTATCTGATTCCTGGACATACCTCTCCATACTCCTACCACCTATTAGAAGAGCAGGTGACTGAACAAAACACGTCAGGCTTGTACTGGAACTACACCTGATCAGTCCATGTCCATTTGTAAGTCCCTTGATAGTGAAGACTACTCCACTCACAGACCACACAGCACCTGCCAGTCACATAACATGGCTGATGTAAAACTGTACAGAAATGCCAATATGGATCTATTAACTGATGTACCCACAACAAGTTGGACTCCCATACAGGTCACATCTGATGTGTAGAATACATGTCTGGGGTACAGCCATATGATTAGTTTGACTCAATCACAGGAATCTGCAGACACCAAACACATATACACCCCAACTATTCATACATCTCTGTGCATCTACAATGGCCTACATAGCACACATGATACTTCCACAGACAATCACTGAGTGCCGTGTCACAACTAATGAACTTCAGGAAGCCACATATTACATCATAAGACACCTACCATTCCACGTGACATGCAGTTACAGTAGTTCGACTTGATAACATGAGCAAACCTACATCACTTCCACCATTCCTAACATGTGATTACCTGTACCTAAGTCCAGACAACACACATATCAGATGGAAATTACATGTACGCATTATGCATACAGGGACCTACATGACTGCCATTGCAGTGACAACATATCCCACTACCACATAGGGCAGCTACAGGAATGATGATACACAATAAAGATCACATCACCATTTTCTACTTCAAAGAAAACCTTATCCTGTTGAAATTACCCACATCAGCTCGGCAAGGATTAGCTGTCATTGTCCCACTTCTTCAGATGTGCCCCCACGTAATCATTGAGACATGAAGTAGGCTGCAACTGAGCTATGTTGCACTGTAATTTGTCGGGCATTGGCACACATGGCATTGACATAGCATATTGTCAACGGTGAGATCTACCTAGTCACTTACCTCCCTCAAAACAAACATATTGGGTTGAAGGAAATATGCTCACAAGTCAAGCACATGGAAATGCATGATGAGTCCAATTCTACCAAATAAGACACCCAAATCATATTAGCCTACTGTTGGTACCTTCACATACTCCATAGGTTGAAGATGAACAGACAATGGGGATACAACTACTAAGCCATACGTACTGTCCTATACAGGCCATATCTGTGGTGTAAATGACATGGCAGCCTCACATGGAGTCTATACCAGTACCAGTACTAAATGTGTATAGTCCCTGCACCAAAAATGAGAGTCTGCTAGTTGCATATACATGTGATCAATACATATGGGAGTGGACTGACACCTTAGAGCCACTAATGCTCATATGATGATGGGTGGACACGGTCATACTCAATGGGCTTGGTGATACACAAGCTCACATCTGTAGAAAAGGCAAGATGGAGTCACACATATGGCATTGTCATTTGACCATCTCCACATGCAGACATGGAGATGTCTTGATACAGGAGATGTAGATTTACAGATAGCAAACCATGCAGCCACATCTATTACTCAGGCAAGGTGGGAACTACACATGTCCACTAGGCTACATACATGTTACACTTACTATATTTTACAGAAGCTACCATGGGGCAGCAAACATCTTACAACCAGAGCTAAATACCTAGATCCAGTCAATACTCACCCCTTGTGGCTGCTGTGCTGCCCTCAAATGCCCATCTACCTCAGGGTAGGCCACCGGCAAAATGCGGGCCATTAGGGGAGTCAGGGTCTTATGAACACCCCTCCCTCATTAGGAGAGCAACTCCAGATTGGCCTCTGCGGTCTTTTGGGTCCAGCATCAATGGGCTCTCCGCCGGCTCTGGGCCCCCAAGGTCGGCACTTGCTTGGCGATGGCACACCAGATCCCTTTCTTCTGATGGGCGTTCACCTGCCTGGATGACACAGACAAAAGGAGAAAGTCATGTACACACACACCATACCAACAGGAGTGGACAGTACACATCTGTCACAGCAAGTGCCCACACATACCCATCCTGTCTGCTCAGACGCCTTCACTTTATGGCCTCTGTGTAGGAAAGTAGCCTCTTTCTAGCATGGTTACCCCCACTTTTGGCCTGTTTGTGAGTGTGTTTCAGTGTGTTTTTATTGTGTCCCTGGGATCCTACTAGCCAGGACCCCAGTGCTCATAGATAAAAACCTATATGTCAGTATGTTTTGCCTGTCTCACTGGGATCCTGCTAGCCAGGACCCCAGTGCTCATAGTTTGTGGCCTAATGTGTATGCCTGTGAAGTGCCTAACTGTGTCACTGAGGCTCTGCTAATCAGAACCTCAGTGCTTATGCTCTCTCTACTTTTAAATTTGTCACTGTAGGCCAGTGACTTCATTTACCAATTTCAATTGGCACACTGGATCCCCCTTATAAGTCCCTAGTATATGGTACCTAGGTACCCAGGGCATTGGGGTTCCAGGAGATCCATATGGGCTGCAGCATTTCTTTTGCCACCCATAGGGAACTCTGACAAACCCTTACACAGGACTGCCATTGCAGCCTGCGTGAAATAGTGCACACACTGCACTTAAGTAACTCATAAGTCACCTATATGTCTAACCTTCACTTGCTGAAGGTTAGGTGCAAAAGGTACTAAGTGTGAGGGAACCCTTGCACTGGCAAAGGTGCCCCCACATAGTTCAGGACCATTTCCCCCGACTTTGTGAGTGCGGAGACATCATTACACGCGTGCACTACATATAGGTCAATACCTATATGTAGCTTAACAAGGGTAACTCCGAATACGGCCATGTAACATGTCTAAGATCATGGAATTGTCCCCCCATTCCAAATCAGGTATTAAGGAGCCAATTCCATGCATCCAGGGGGCTCCGCTAAAGACCCCCAGTACTGCTAAACCAGCTCTCTGAGGCTTGCACTGCAGCTTCAGCTGCTGCCACCTCACAGACAGGGTTCTGCCCTCCTGCGGTCTGGGCAGCCCAGTCCCAGGATGGCAGAACAAAGCATTTCCTCTGAGAGCAGGGTGTTACACCCTCTCCCTTTGGAAACAGGTGTTACAGGCTGGGGAGGGGTAGCCTTCCCCAGGCTCTGGAAATGTTTTGAAGTGCACAGATGGTGCCCTCCTTGCATAAACCAGTCTACCAGTGACTTCATTTACCAATTTCAATTGGCACACTGGACCCCCCTTATAAGTCCCTAGTATATGGCACCTAGGTACCCAGGGCATTGGGGTTCCAGGAGATCCATATGGGCTGCAGCATTTCTTTTGCCACCCACAGGGAACTCTGACAAACCCCTGCTCTGGTGGGAAAATGGACAAAGGAAAGGGGAGTGACCACTCCCCTGTCCATCACCACCCCAGGGGTGGTTCCCATAGCTCCTCTAGTGTGTCCCAGACTTCAGCCAACTTGCTTTGCAAGGTATGGAGGCACTCTGGAGGGCACTGAGTGGCCAGTGCCAGCAGGTGACGTCAGATACCCCTACTGATAGGCCCATACCTGATAAGGTAGCCAATCCCTCTCTCAGGGCTATTTAGGGTCTCTCCTGTGGGTTCTCTTCAGATTCTGCTTGCAAGTTTCCTTCATGAATCCTCTGCAACAACTTCAGACTCTACTGACCTCGAATCAACGGCAGCCTGCTCCAAGAAATGCTGTAACTGCAACAAAGGGTCTACAACCTCAGCTCCAAGTCAGCAACTGCAACAGTTTCCATGGTGTGCACACTCTGGGGACTCCCTTTCTTCATCCTGCACCAGAAGAACCAAAGAAATCTCCAGTGGAGTGACAAAATCAATCCCCTGCTCCAAGCAGGCACCTTCCAAGACGATGACAAGTACTCTGGGACTCCTCTCACAATGACGAGCGTGCTCCTAAGGACACAGAGGGTGGACATCATCGACATAGACTGTCCTGAGGTCCTGCTGATGCAATTTGGAGGAGGTAAGACCTTGCCTTCCCCAAGAACGATGGTACCCCTGTGTACTGTGTCTTCTTCACCTTCTGAGGCCTCTGTACACTTTTTGCAAAATTCCTTTGTGCACAGCCTGGCCCAGGTCCCCAGCACTCCTCCCTGCAATTCTCAACTCGCTGCGTTGTTCTCCGGCAGCATGGGACCTTTTTTGTTGTGCTGCATCAACCTCATTTTTCACCTCCTTTGAACCTGGATCCTGTGGCTTCTGGGGGTGCTGGCTGGCATCCTGAGGGCTCTCTAAAGTGCCAAGAGTCCCCTCTTCCTCCTCACACAGAGTTGAGGCCCCCAGGTCCCTCCTGGTTCCATCCAGCACCATTTTGAGAAAAAAAGCACTTTTGTCATAGCCAAGGCTTGTTGGCGACTTCTGACACAAAATCCCATCTGCAACGATTTTCACGCATCTTTTGCATTATGCAGGAACCTGCTGGCATCTTCCTAGGGTGCATTCCTGCAGTCTTTGACTAACCGGGTACTCTTCTTTTGCACTCTCTTCTGGGTTGGCAGGCAGGTCCAATAATCCAGCAGTTGTTCTTTGCAGACTTGGTTGGCTGCTGCAAAATCCCAAAAATTAGGTGTAGTGTGTCCTAAGGAAACTTGCTGTACTTTACTCCTTCTTTTCTGGGCTCTGGGGTGGGGTACTTTACTTACCTTTACTGCATTCTTTCTCTCCCAGCGATTCTGCACACACTACACTTGTCTAGGGGGGAATTCGTGATTCACGTTCCACGTTTTTAGTACATGGTTTGTGTTGCCCCTAGACCTATTTTCTCCCACTGCATTCTATAGGATTTTCTACTGTTTGCATTGTTCTATGACTATTTACTTGTCTAATTTTGGTGTCTAGTGTACATATTGTGTATAATACTTACCTCCAGAAGGAGTATTGTCTCTAAGATATTTTTGGTACTGTGTCACCCAAATAAATACCTTTATTTTTGGTAACACTGAGTATTGTCTTTACTTGTGTATAAGTTCTGTGTAACTATAAGTGGTATTGCAGGAGCTTTGCATGTCTCCTAGTTCAGCCTAAGCTGCTCTGCTATAGCTACCTCTATCAGCCTAAGCTGCTAGAACACTACTACTTTTCAATAGTAAGGGATAACTGGACCTGGTATAAGGTGTAAGTACCCAAGGTACCCACTACAAACCAGGCCAGCCGCCTACACTCTGCATACATGTACTCCATCACCAGTACACATGCCCGAATCAATGTTACACGCAACCCCTATTACACATGGCTGGGCCTTTGGATTCACCTTCTCCTCTGGTGTCCCATATAGCTGTTCATACAGGGGTAGGACCTCCACCACAAGCTTCCCTAGTTCTTCCGGCTTGAATGCAGGGCCCCTATCACTTGCAGGATGTGGCATAATGGCTCCCGGAGGCAATACACAGCAGCTCACATCATGATAGTCTTGCTAGCAACAGTGTCAGGAGTCAAGTGAACAAGGCTGCAGAAAATGGCGGTCACGGCTGCCCCGCTAGGACCGTCACCGCTGGTGGTCACTGCCATCGGCCCCAGTCTGTCACAGGCAGCAATGTTAACTAATGACAAGTTGCACGGCGGTTGTGACCGCCTAGCTCCATGACAACTTCCGCCGGCGGACTTAGGTCACTTCCAATTGTCCACTACAGCAGAACAGGCGGCTGACATTTTCTGCACATTTAATTTGATGGATGAGCCTAATTGAGTGGGCCATACACATACTCACCCAAATGATGGTGTAACCCTATTTTGTGCCATCATGGTAGTGCTTCAAATTGTGGCCTTTTTGACACAATGATGTGTTGAGGCTGTATAATTGTTGATAGCTGTGTTTAGATCCTCGGAGGCACATAGGTGAGGGCTATAGATTGGTAGATTCCAATAATAAATGTGTGATCAGTGCAGGACAGCTCAGTCAGCCACACATGTTCAATTACACATGTGACATATGTTCTATATGATTTATATGTAAACCAATGTGCAGCAATAAGGGTGAAACATACGCATAACCATGGTCGTTATTGCATATGTCAGCAGTGCAACGCATCTCCTATTGTGAGCTAATATACTATGTGGTGCTTACATGTGCCTATTGTTTTATTCATTGTACATTCTCTCTTCTCAACATAGATATCCTGCCAAGAGGAGATTGAGACAACCACCAGTGTACCGTCCACTAGTTGACCTTGCAACCATGGAGGACAGGCATGTAATCCAGACACATCATCTAAATTGTCAGACCATCACAGATCTAAGTACACAGTTGGAGCTAGATCTCTTGCCAGTCATACGCAATCCCTATTGCATCCCTCCCATTGTACAAGTCTTGTCATTGCTACTTTACTTGCCTACACACTCCTTTTAGGATACAATGACCTTTATAGCAGGCAGGTCTCAGCCCATGTTCAGTCTTGTCTTGAAGGAGGTACTGTGTGCTTTGTTAAAGCACCTGGACAGCTACATCAGGTTCCCCCAACGTGCGGGCTTCGGCCATGTGAAGGCAGACTTTTATGATATGGGACACATTCACCATGTGTTGGAAATGTGTTGTGCTCTCTATGTTGTTCTCCACGTGACTGCATGAGACTGCGTGCGGAACCAATATCGCGTGCTGCCCGCTGTCGTGTTTTTGCCTCTCGAGTGTTCGCAAGGAACGGTTGAGCGGCCGTGCGAGGTGTCGGAGGACGCAATAGCGGCAGTCTTTTTCACGGAGCAAATAAACTTATAAAGACAACCAAGACCTACCTTCATTGCAACATCGATTTTGGCAACGAGGGAGTCTGTAGACCGCCGCTACGTTACAAACGCAAATCGATGAGGGTAGATATCCGATTCTTTCTTCATCAGATAATTTCCTCGTCTACAGCCGGCAGGAAACATATGGATACGTGGAGCTCTGCTGGGGGGAGGATCGAGTGACTGATGTGGTTGCAGACAACTAGAACGGGACTCTGCTGGTGCTGTGGCTGGCGTTTTTAGGCGCCATCTTGGATGTAGTTGTGGTTAAAGCTACACAGAGCCATATTAGGAGGGCTCAACAGTGAAAAATACGGTTACACAGTTTAAAAGTTGAACTAACAGTTTTTTATAGAAAGGATAACCATCTGAACAGGTCCTGGACAGTTCTGGGTTTTAATTGCTACCTCTTGGTTTGCGCTATACAGTCAGTTAATCCACTGCCACCCTTCTTGGAAACTCCAGGGGCACCTCCCATTCCATGGAGGCAATGGTTTGACGGTTTTGAGGCTTACCTGGGAGCTATTGGAGCCTCTTGTATTCGCCCTGAAAGGCAAAAAGTGTCTGCTTTTACACTCCTTGGGATATGAAGGGAGAGAGATTTTCAAACACTTACCTGACCTGCCGCAAATTGATGAGGAACTTGATGAATATCATACGACTACCAAGAAGTTGTCCACAAGGTTTGATGTACTGCCGAGTCTGGTGGTTTTGCGGCACAAATTCTTCAAGCGTCAGCAAGTTCAAAGTGAGGATGTTGACGCATGTGTCAGTGCACTGAGACAATTGTCCTTGAAGTGTGAATTTAGAGATTTTCAAGACTAGCTAATAAGGGACCAGTTTATTGGTCACTGCTCAAACAAACACATTCAGCAGAAGCTACTTACCATGGGTAATCCAACGTTAGAAGAAGTCATCAAAATAGCCAAGAGTGTTGAACTGGCACAGATCTCTCTAAAGGAACTCTCATCTAGTACTGGGGTGAAGGACTCCGATCAAGTGCAAGTTAATGTCATTACAAAAATGGCTGCGGTAAAGAAAGGCGAACTGAAGAAACATGACAATCCTTTTTTTAGGTCTTCTAACATGTGTCTTAGATGTGGAAACACGCCTCACTTCAAGGAAGGCAAAAGTTGTCCAGCGAAGAATGCTGTAAACGGGAAGTGTAGTAAAGTGGGTCACTTTGTTAAAGTCTGTCAATCCATGATTAATAAGCAAGCTAAGGTGTCTTGGGTAGTGGAGGAAGATGAGAAGAATGGAGAGGAATCTTTTGTAAAAGCCTTTCAGGATATGATTGTGGTGGTCACTGAAAATGTATGTGGGTTCAAAGATCAAAACCAATGTATAGATCCCCTGGTGGATATTCAGGTTGGAGATAAGTGGCTTCGGTTATTAGTGGACTCTGGGGTACATATTACTATGATCACATCGGATCTCTTCCACAACACTTGGGGTGATAGGAAGTTATTGCCTCCAACAGATCACCGGTATCTTATGAGGGCAGGAAAATTGACTTGGAAGGCTACATAGAAGACAGTCTAGAGTTCAAGGGTCGCAGGATCTTTGGTAAAATTTATGTGGCATATAAAGGTCTGAACATTTTGGGATGGTACCACCAAGGGCTGTTTGGTATGGTGTTGAAACCCAGTGCTAAAGAACAAGTCCTTATTGTGGGGAACTCAGAATCAAAGGCACCATTTGAGGAGGAGTTTCCTAGCATTTTTGCACTGGGTTTGGGAAAGATTGCTGGTTTCAAACACAAGATTAAGGTAAAGGATAGGGCCATCCTGGTGAGACATAAGGTCAGGTCGGTGCCGTTTAGTCTTAGAAATTATCTTAAAGCTGAATTGAACAAGCTTCAACATAATGATGTAATTGAGCCTATTGAGTCCAGTTTGTGGCTTTCTCCATTGGTGGTTGCCCGAAAACGTAATGGGGACCTGCATTTATGTGTGGACCTGAGGAGTCTCAATAAGGAAATATGGGTAGACTCAAATCCCTTACCTAAGATCAGCGACCTGCTCTATGAGCTCAGAGGCTCTGTGTGGTTTTCCAAAATAGATCTGGCATTGGCATATCACCAGGTGGTGTTAGATGAGGATTTGCGTCATTATACAGCCTTTAATTCCCCGTTTGGCACTTTCCAGTTTTACAGGATGCCATTTGGGCTGGCCTCAGCTACGTCAGCTTTTCAACGAATCATGCACAAAATGTTGGGGGAAGTACAGGGCATTCTGGTTTTTCAAGATAATGTCTTGATCCATACTAGGGGTTTGAAGATCATCATGAGAAAATCAGATCTGTCTTTGAAATCTTTCAGTCCTATGGCGTCTGTGTAAAGAAAGAAAAATTTGAGTTTTACAAGAAAAAGATAGAAGTTTTGGGTCACTGTGTGTCTGGGAAAGGGGTTGCACCTCGGCCTGGGCTGGTAAAAGCGATTCTGGAATCGCCTAACCCCAAGGACAAAGACGAGTTTCGATCATTTGTAGGCATGTGTGAATATTATTCTAGATTCATTTCCAACTATGCTAGCAAAATGAAAGTTTCGTCAAATTTGCTCAAGAACAAAGTACCGTTAATATGGGACAGTGAATGTCTGAACATTTTGGGATGGTACCACCAAGGGCTGTTTGGTATGGTGTTGAAACCCGGTGCTAAAGAATAAGTCCTTGTTGTGGGAAACTCAGAATCAAAAGTACCATTTGAGGAGGAGTTTCCTAGCGAACGCTCGAGAGCTGAAAACACGACTGCGGGCAGCACGCAATATTGGTTCGGCACGCGGTGTCGTGCCGTCGTGTCCAGAACAACATAGAGAACACAACATATTATCTCCTTCTTTTTTCTTTTTTTTTTTTAAAAAAAGAAGAACTTCCACAAAAGAGAAAATTACATAACATTGAACCACTAAATAATCTTGGCCATAAACTGACTACAACAAGTAACCTTCATGCTAAAAGCCATGAGATTGCCTAAGTTTGAGCGGCACCCGTTTCACACAAACAGATCTCGTAAGTGTATGGGGCACCAACAACTTTGTGTTTGACGCCATCCGTTCCTGATCCATGCCCTCTGACACAGACCTACTACACCTTTTGATTCCACTGCCACTGACGTCACTCACCTTCACAACCTTACCCACATTCCACCATTGACCACCCTCAACCATGATGACATTTCCACACACTCTCCTCACCGTCACCGGACTCCCATAACAGGCCTCCCCTTTCCTCACAAAGGTCTGTAACATGATGCGCACCACATCACCCAGTTGAAATGAGCGTTCATTTGTAGAATTTTTCTGGTCATACCTAGCTTTCACCTTGTCCTGATTTTTTTTTACTTCACCCAAAACCTTGTCCTTGTCCACGGCATCAGGAAATTTACCAGACACAACCTTGGGTAACCAGGCTGGGAAAATTCTTTTGATGTGCTACACCTACCTTTCAAAAGTTCAAACAGAGAGGTTTTCGACACCGCTTGCGAACCAATATCGCGTGCTGCCCACTGTCGTATTTTTGTCTCTCGAGCGTTCGCAAGGAACGGTTGAGCGGCCTTGCGAGGTGCCGGAGGACGCGACAGCGGCGGTCTTTTTCACGGAGCAAATGAACTTACAAAGACAACCAAGACGTCTCCTACCTTCGTTGCAACAAAATGCCCTTTCTGCAGGGTTATCCCCACACTGTTTGCCTTCCTCCTTCTCTTTTTCTGACCTCATTTTTGGTGGCTTTAGGACTCTGCGCACTTTATCACTGCTAATCAGTGCTAAAGTGCATATGCTCTCTCCTTAAAACATGATGACATTGGCTCATACAAAATTGGACTATATAATTTACTTATAAGTCCCTAGTAGAGTGCAATATATGTGCCCAGGGCCTGTAGATTAAATGCTACTAGTGGGCCTGTAGCACTGGTTGTGCCACCCACTTAAGTAGCTCCTTAAACTTGTCTCAGGCCTGCCATTGCAAGGCATGTGTGTGCAGTTTCACTGCCAATTCGACTTGGCATTTAAAAGTACTTGCCAAGCCGAAAACTCCCCTTTTTCTACCCATAAGACACCCTAAGGTATGCCCTAGGTAACCCATAGGGCAGGGTGCTATGTAGGCAAAAGGCAGGACATGTACCTGTGCAGTTTACATGTCCTAGTAGTGTACAACTCCTAAATTCATGTTTATACTGCTGTGAGGCCTGCTCCCTTCATAGGCTAACATTGGGGGTGCCCTCATGCATTCTTTGAGTGGTAGCTGCTGATCTGAAAGGAGTAGGAAGGTCATATTTAGTTTGGCCAGAATGGTGACACAAAATCTTGCTGACTGGTGAAGTTGGATTTAATATTACTATCTTAAAAATGGCACTTTTAGAAAGTGAACATTTCTCTGCACTTAAATCCTTCTTTGCCTTCCAATCCACGTCTGGCTAGGTTTAGTTGACAGCTCCCTTGTGCATTCACTCAGATATACCCCAAACACAGGATACGCAGCCTCACTTGCATACATCTGCATTTTGAATGGGTCTTCCTGGGCTGGAAGTGTGGGGGGGCTTGACACTTACATGTCAAAGGACAGCAGCCGGCCCTCACACAAAGGAAAGCCACACCCCCTACTGGGACCCTGGCAGACAGGATGAAGCCGAAAGGGGACCTTGTGCACTTCTAAGCCACTCTTTGAAGTTTCCCCCACTTCGAAGGCACAGTTGGGTATTTAAGCAGGGTCTCTGACCTTACCAAGACAGACACTTCTTGGGGTAGACACTCTACCTCACAGACACTTCTGGACAAGAAACCTGCTGGTGAAGAATCCCTGAATCAGACCTGCGTAGAGGAACTGCCTGGCTGCCCAAAGGACTCACTGGGACTGCTTTTTTGAGAATGAATGTTGCCTTGCTGTTGCCCTGCTGCCTTGCTGCTCTCTGGCTGTGCTGAGAAGGGCTCTCCAAAGGCTTGGATAGAGCTTGCCTCCTGTTCTCTGAAGTTTCAGGACCAAATAGGCTTCACTCCTGCAATTGGACTCCTTGTGCTGTGAAAATTCGACGCCCAGCCTGCCCCGTGGTGAGAAATTCACTGCATGCCGAACCGGAACAACGCAGCCCGACTTCGCAAGGAGAAGATCAACGCAGCGCCTGCGTAGTGACTGTAACTTTGTTGCACGGCCCACCAGATCGATGTACAGCCGACCTGGGAAGATGCAGCCCGACTTCCAGAGAGGAATCAATGCAGTGCCTACCGTGCAGGAGAAATTTCCATGCAACGCCCACTGGATCGACGCAGCTCAGGATTCCACGCACCGTCCCCGGGCAGCCAGAAAACCCTGCAACCCGAAGAGGAACCAAGTCAGCGCGCCAGAAATTAACGCAAAGCCTTCCCCTGTGTGGAAATTAACGACGCGAGTCAGTGTGCGAAGGGGCAAAACTGGCACACAATTCCCCGTTTTTCACGCATCGCCTCCTCTGCGGTCCCTTGCAGAGACTTTGAATGCAACCAGGTACTTTGTGGTTGCAAGAGACCTTTATTGTTTTTAAGAGACATTCATCTTTTTTTTTAAAGACTTAAACTTAAGACACTTTATATCACTTTTACAGTGATATCTCAACATGTACTAATTGCATTTTAATTGTTTTGACCTGCATCTTATCAGATAAATATTATATCTTTTTCTAAACACTGTGTGGTTTATTTTTGTGGTGCTGTATGGTGTTATTGTATGATTTATTGCACAAATACTTTACATATTGCCTTTTAAGTTAAGCCTGACTGCTCAGTGCCAAGCTACCAGAGGGTGGGCACAGGATAACTTGGATTGTGTGTGACTTACCCTGACTAGAGTGAGGGTCCCTGCTTAGACAGGGGGTAACCTGACTACCAACCAAACACCCATTTCTAACATCATGTGATGGGGCCATTGATGGCACCCATGTAGCCCTGGCCCCTCTCATTGCCAATGAACAGGTCTATAGGAACAGGAAGAACTACTACTCCATAAATGTTCTGCTGGTGTGTCTGGCAGACCAGTACATCTCACAAGTGACTGCCAAGTTTCCAGGATCTGTTCATGACTCCTACATTTTACAGAACAGCAATGTCCCACACATGATGGAACAACTATACACAGAGAGGGCCTGGCTCCATGGTATCTATACATATGAAGCTGTTTCACTGTATGGCACTTGCCATCACATTCTGGCTAGTCGCTGTACCTATAATTTCACAAGTCTTACATATATGCACACAAATTATTCTGGCTATACAAACCTTCCTCGGCTGTTGACACCAGTGAGGTACCCCAACACGGAAGGAGAACTCCATTTCAATGAGGCCCACTGGAGGACAATGCACGCAATCAAGTGCACTTTCGGCTTCTGAAGGCAAGATTCAGGTGCCTGGACCTATCGGGAGGTGCCCTCCTCTATTTACCCCCAAAGGGATACCAAATCTTCGTTGTCTGCTGCATGCTCCACAAACTAGCCCTGAGACCTCAGATAGCATTGCTAGCTGATGAGGGTGAGGCAGCTGGACCAGTGGCTGGAAATGCTGAAATGGCATGTGATGAGGAGCCAGAGGAAGAAGGTGCAGCAGACTCTAGGACAGAGCTCATCAATCATTACTCCCAGTGACATATAGGTATGTAGAGTGGGGTTTTTCAAGTCTTAAATGTCCACAATCAGAGGTGGATTGGTGACAATAGTCCTTCCGATGTGATTCATCAGTGGGGGTGTTATGTGGTCCTATCCCTATGTGGGATTTGTGGAAGCTAACTGATAGACTGTAATGTGCACTGTAAAAGTAGTTCAGCTCTAACATGTGTGTTCACTACAGTTATCTACATTCAGTTCCCAAATGGACAGACCAATATTGAGCTATGTTTGCTGCATTCTCCTGTTCTCATGTCTTTCCACCCACTGACTCTGGTTTTTAATCTGTGCCTCTGCTACCTATATCTTGAAGCATTCATAGTCATTGGCCATTGCTAAATGATCACAGACATGAGGGTTGTACATGACAGATGGCACATAAATTATTTGTGTTAATAGTCTGTGACTGTTGATGTGTGGTAATATCTGGGGGCCCCTACTTAGGATGTATTCTACACTGGGCATGGCACCTTGCCTTCCACTCTGATGGTACTCTCTGTCGTTGTCTTTTTGCAGGTTGGAATACGGACTATACCCTTGTGTGGCCCTGGAGTTCTACCTCTCTGACATCTGTCCTGAGACATATCTGTTTTTTTGTCTCCTGCTGAGGGTGCCTCCCTCTGCTGTCCATTATACTGCATGTTCGATTTACGAGGGCATCACCAGACCACAGTTGGCACACATGACAATTGTTGATGTTTTATTAAAGACACATATACAGTAGCTGTGTTCAGTGGTGATTTATTATGCATATCATATATTAAAAGTCAAAATATAGGTGCATACATTGACATAAAGGTGATGAGTGAGGTTATGGTAGATGGAATCATCAGGGTAGCTGGTTTTCCTCCGACATGGTGATAATCTTGCCCATCATGTCCTTGGAACTTTGCCATGCTCCCAGGACTTGGGAGATGGTTTCCTGGTTAGTTGAGTCCCTTGGGGGCCACCTCCTCTGGCCAGCAGCTTCTCTCCCACAACCCCTGCCCCCAGGTGCCTGTGCCCCCGGCACCGTGTGCCCACTCCCAGTGTTAGCAGGACCTTCATTGTCTGGAGTGTCATGGATTGAAGCAGGTCCCTGTGCTCTGGGGCACACTATAGTTTGAACAGTCCTTGGAACACAGATTTGGGGATGAAGGGTTGACTGTGATGTTGTACCAATTGGGGGGAGGATTGACGGGGTAAGGGTGAGGCAGGGAGTCATAGAATGACACAGAGTCCTGGATGGGCCAGGAAGGTCATCACTGTCCAAACATCTAGGCGTGGTGTCCTCACTGGGGCCTTCATCCTGTGGAGGGCTGGAAGTCTCTGGTATCCTCTCCATGGTGCACTGACAGGGGTACCTGTGGATGCAGTGAGACACTGAGTTAAATATTGAAAGTGTGTTTGGTTCTCTCTTTGTCAGGTGCATACAGGGCCTCATTATGACCCTGGCGGGCGGCGGAGGCCGCCCGCCAGGATCCCGCCCTCCAAATTACCGCGCCGCGGTCAAAAGACCGCGGCGGGTATTACGAGTTTTCCCCTGGGCTGGCGGGCGGTTCCAGTTAAACCGCCCGCCAGCCCAGGGGAAAACGACCTTCCCACGAGGATGCCGGCTCGTAATCGAGCCGGCGGAGTGGGAAGGTGCGACGGGTGCTACTGCACCCGTCGCGTATTTCACTGTCTGCAAGGCAGACAGTGAAATACATTTTGGGGCCCTCTTATGGGGGCCCCTGCCGTGCCCATGCCATTGGCATGGGCACGGCAGGGGCCCCCAGGGGCCCCGCGACCCCCCCTACCGCCATCCTGTTCATGGCGGCTTTCCCGCCATGAACTGGATGGCGGTAGGGGGGGTCAGAATCCTCATGGCTGCGGAGCGCGCTCCGCAGCCATGGAGGATTCCAATGAGCAGCGGAAAGTCAGCGGGAGACCGCTGACTTTCCGCTTCTGACCGCGGCTGAACCGCCGCGGTCAGAATGCTCATTGGAGCACCGCCAGCCTGTTGGCGGTGCTCCCGTGGTCGGTGGCCCTGGCGGCCACCGGCCGCCAGGGTCAGAATGACCCTCACAGTGTCTTAACATGATTCCCAGCTATGACAATGATAGATGCTGCGCAGGATAACTTTGGTGTTACATACTAGTCTGTGACATGTATTCCATACTCCATGTTGGGTGCTGTCATTCAGGTTTGGTACATATAGTACTGAGGATGGGTTCAGGTACTGTCTGATACTTCACATGACTGTTCAGCACTGTTACCTAGTGAATAGTCAGGCTTGCTAGATGTCACACAAAATGGTTGGACATTGCACCATGGTGCCCCAGTGGGAGGACAGTATGTGAGTATGCAATGTTAAATGTCCTGTCTCTGCATATTGTGCATGGAGTCTGCCATCTTACTTTCCATGCCATGGTCAGTCCATTTTAGGGTTGGAGATCTAGATAAGAGGCCATTTGGATTTCTTACAGAGCTGTGGCTGTGTTTAGCCTTGGTCGCCATTGTGGTGTGCCATTGCTTTGCTGTCATTGCCATGTAGTGGTCCTCAGTAATACCATCTAGTTGGTGTTGCTTGTACAATAGAAATACATGCAAGAGATGTGATGTGATGTGATGTGCACATTATAGGTTCACGTAGATGGGCTAGTGTATTGTGGGAGTCATAGTGATAGTATTACTCAATGCTATCCGTGCCTTTGCCATGGGCTGTGTGGACAGTTGGGTTGGGTGGATGTGTGCCATGCAGTAGAGGGGCATTAGGTGAATAAGTAGGAGGTGTAGTGAGATATACAGGGAATTGGGGTGTATTTGGGTGGTGAGAAAGCAGGCAGGACATGACCATTGTGTGACATGCAGGTTGTGGGTACTTACCAGAGTCCAGTCCCCAGGTATTCCAGTCAGGCCCTCGGGATGCAGGATAACCAATACCTTATCCTCCCAAGATGTGAACTGTGGGGGACGAGGTGGGGGCCGGCCGCCAGTCTTCTACACAGCGATCTGGTGGTGTTTTTTGTTTTTGTCCTCATACACCTCAGATTCTAAGCCAACTTCATGCTGTGTTCCAGTGCACCTTATCATACAGTGAGGTGGCTGATGCCAGGGCACCAAAATCTCTCTCACAACTACCCTGGAGCCTAAACCTGCCTCCATTGGGGGAGAGTAGAGTGGTGATTAATCATAGGACACGGGCACGAGCCTAGTAGTCCACCACAGTTCACAGTTTACCCTTAAAGTCCCCTCCATTCCAACAGCAGACACCATATTTTTTCCTTCTTTCCTCTTGAAGTGCCATGTCCAATTTTGCTACTCGAAAGAGCTCATTTAGTAAATCTTTATGTGACGGGGGACTACAGAAACCCAATACTGACAGTTTTCTCTCCTGGCCAGCAATATTGCGTAAAACAATACCATCTTAACCATCCTACTCGTTATTTCCCCATCTTCTAGTAGACCAACAAGTATTAAAGAGAGGGTCACCAAGACTTCTTGTTTTAGTATACTTGAAACCGTTTTGCAGACGTTTTCCCAGAAGCGGAAGACAACTGGGCAATCCATGAACATTTGGACATCAGATGCACTCAGCAATCCACATTTTGGGCAGCTCATCATTCCCTCCTTCCTCATCTTTGAGAGTTTAAAAGGAGAGTAGTAGGTCCTTTGCAATGTGAAGAGGTGGTTCCTCCTCAGCGTAGCAGGCCTTACTGTACTGAACAACATACGCATGGATGACTGCCATCTGTCTTGTAATCGTTCCACAGGCAATGACATATCTCCTTCCCAAAGTTCTCCAGGTAGCTTAAAGTCATTGTCAAGTATCTGTGAGATTGCCCAATACCAACTGGAGATCTTGTTCGCATATGCCATGATCTTAATTAGCTCATCCTTCAGCATGTTCCCTTGACCCAACATAATACCACACCTCTGTAGCCAACTACTCAACTGGATATATTTCAACCCAGAAAGCTTTCCCCCGGTCATTACTGTTAGGTCATTACTGTTAGCTCATCCCAGAACAGTAGGGAGCCGTCTCTGACCAAGTCCCCCGGTATTCAATCCCCCCACCTTCTAAGAGGCAATGCCAATACATCGCCCAAACATTTAGAGGTTTCCGGGGAGTCCCTTCCAGACTTATAATATTATGCTTGGGCATTTCATTTTAAGAATGCTAGGATGTTATTCTCCTCTCTGGATGCATCAGCTATCGGAGTTATGTTTAAAGCCATGGTAGGTACAGTGAAAGGCGCAGCAAATCATTTTTTTTATACATTCGGCAATCCCAATTTCTTTAAAAAAATAAGCAATCTGGTGTTGTGATGCCATGGAACGTACCTTCCCCCGTAGGTTATTCCACCTCTTCCTGATGTTGTCCCTTGTGCGTGGATGGTTGCCTACTGTGTTGAATCTGTTGATGATTCTTTTTCCACAACTCCATTTTACTGGCAATTAATGCTTGTTGGACCTGTGCTCCAAACAGTTGTGGCTCCACCCTGACAATTTCATCCACCATGACCCTCAACTCATTGTCTGTGAACCATGGGTGCTTTTGTGGGGTCATGGTTGTGGTTGTGTTGGGGGGGTGTTGTGTGTGTGTGCAAGGGTGCAGGGTTGGGTGATTGATGGGATGTGGGTGGTCCGTTGTGTGTGATGGCCGCTTGTTGTCATTTGTGTGTGCTTGTTATGTGTGTTAGTTGTGCTGGTGTGTGGTGTGTGTGTGCCTGTGGTCTAAGGTCACTGTCTCTCTCTGACGTTGCCTGCTCTTGCTATATGTGAATGTCATTTCAGTTGCCAAAGATTGTGGGTTGTGTCAGGTGTGATATATAATGCAGTGAGTAGGTGTGTCTGGTGCGTGGATGTGTGTCAGGTGTGGGGTTTTCAAGCTGTCCAATGTGGTGCTGTGTTCTGACAGTAGCACTGCGGTTCGCACTGCCAATGGTTTTTCTCCATGGAAGAATGTCTCTGGTGATTTGTGGCTCATAATCTGGCAGGCGGATTTGTGTCGGCCAGGTGGTGCTGGTGGTAGAACCACTTCTTTTCCACCCACCAGTGTCCTGGCAGTATCAGATATTTGACTGTTTTTTTGTAGTCTTCACTGTGTGACTCTTAATACGGCGGTCCGATGACTGACGAAATGGTGGTCTTTTGGCGGCCGCCACCGTGGTGGTCTTCCGAAAAGACTGCCAAACTTGTAATGAGGCCCTCAATCTGACATCCATACAGAGATTCTCAGAACCCCTCTAACAGCAAGATAACTGCTGTCACTTCCTCTCTCACATCCAGACAGAAACTCTCACACTCAAGCCAATGCAGACACTCTCACGCTCACTCTCACACTCAAAGAGAGATACTCTCTCACCCAGTTTATCTCATTGAGGTACACACTGTAACACTCCCTCTCACATCAAGACCAAAATTCTTACACTTACTCTCACACCCAGACAGATGCTCTAATACCCACTCTCACAACCATGCAGACACTCTCATACTCACTCTTACACTCAGAGAGACACTCTCATACCCATTCTCAAATGCAGACTTGTAGTGGATCGCATTTAGTTTTAATGGAAATTAGGATATAGCTCAGCCTTCCGGCTTGCAGGCCTGTGCCCCCATCACCTATTGACTTGTAACCTACTTTGCTTACTCTGTTTTAGCACATTTATTTAATTATTTCTTCCAAAATGGCTGTTATGTTTATAGTTAGGAAGATGTTTTAGTTTCAAGTAATCAGTGCCACTGTGTAAAGGCGTCATTATCAGCATCAAAGATAAATGAGATACAAAGGTATTCACATCATGTACTTTCCCACTTTTGTGAGACAGTAACATAATGTGCCTTCTCAGGGAATTGTTTATGTAATTGCCGTCCCAAGCATACCATCTTATCCATGTTTGGGAACATACCTGTGTCAGGGGTCCTACAAGATCTCTATAAACATATCTCACACGGACAAGGTTACCAGAGGGATTTCTACCAGATGCCATCATTGCTAGATATCCTACACGTTGCCTTGATGCCGACCCAATATTCGTGTCACCATGGGATCTGATGTAGAGACCTCATTCCAAGGTAACGTGGGTTGGGAGGTTCTTCTCATGGTCATGGTACTGGAAAATTAGGTTCAACACACCTAGCTCTCTTTAGGTTAGAGATTAGGTTTATCATGCTAGGGCATTAGGGTTTATTTCGCAACAACTTTACATCTTATGTTATTGCAAGATGGTGGGTGTCTTTGTATTAATGACTCTCGTTCTTACAATTCTGTTTCTTGCATTGTTCTTTATCCTAATCATTGCAGCCCATACAATTTGCAGTAGATTGCAGTCTTGTTAGATAAACCTAGTGAAAACTTTATTGCATCTCCTTCATTGCCTGTGTGACTAAGACATGTTGCTCATGCGAGAAAAAGGTAATCTGTGTTTAACCATGACTTCCCTGAGATGTCACACTCGAGTCCATGCGTAAAGGCTGCCACAAATCACCTTCCACTGTTTGGGTTTTAGGTGAGGTACTGTTTGTGAGCCGGGAGGTTTGGGGCAACAGTTACGACTTGTCGTAGGAATGGCCTAGTCACCTACAAACAAAAGTGCTGTCATCCTTAAACCAGCAGTCTTGCTTAGAGCAAGAGCCCAACTACGATATGGCGCCACCAACAATGGTGTTTAGGCACTAATTTACGGATGCCCTGAATATCGCTGTCTCACACACAACAGGTACCATAAGTACCATCATACGGAGATGTCCGTGGTCTTGAGGAAGATCCTCCTCAGCTGAACAGGGAACACCTAACTATGCTGTAGGTCGTTAGCGCTCACACTCTTTAAAAGGACTTTCTGTCCACTTGGTATTCCATCTCTTTACCATTTTCACAAATATGGCAGATGCCATTGACATTCACGAGAATGCCAGACAAGCATTAACACTATACCTAGTAGCGCATGGCTTAACAGAAGAGGATGTCACATTCATTGTAGAACCTAATGAAGCTAACCAAACAGAAACATTCTAGTCTTGGGTCATCTTCCCTGAGGAAGACCCTAGATCATTCAAATTCCATACATACAGAATTGCAAACGTACCACAATGGTACCACACATACCAATATATTGAAATGCTGATTATTATCAAGAACATTATAACTCGTTTCATGGCGCCCTACCACATGTAATACAACCCGTGAGATTAGATCTCGATTCCTCCTCTCTACAACCACCTTTCCCTCTGGATGGTTGGGTGAGGAGTCATGAAGTTCAACACTGATCATCCTCATAGTGTCCTTGAATGCCTTAAAGGCAAAGGCATGGCCCTGGTCCGAATGGAAAGCTGCAACTGCATACGTACAGATAAAGATCAGCAAGTCTTTTATAACAGTTCGATCATCAGCCTACCACAGAGGCCATACACACAGGAATCTAGAACAAGAATCTACAGCGACTAAGATGTATTTGTATGCACCATCAGGTTGTAGGGAACCACAATGGTCCAGGTACACCCATTGTAGTGGCCTATTGGTTACTAGGAAATATGTTTGTGGTGGTCGTTTGATGTTTGAGCCCTTTATCTGCTGGAAAATGTCACAAAAAGGACATATTGCTTGGTCTGTTTGCATAGACCTGGCCACCAGAAGCGTTTCTGTAAGAGTGTTATTGTGGCCGCAACACCAGGGTGTGCAGATGCAACACCCTCATGCGCTACTTTCATTAAATCCAATCGCTGGTCTTCATTGGGGATCACCTGATCTCCAACCCCACGAAGTATTACATAGGCAACAATGTGTGCACTGATGTAGTATGAATATTTTGTCGGGTATGCTTTTGGGAGAGGCTTGACTTCAGCCAAAGCTTTCATAGCAGCCAAAATGTAATTATCCAATCTCGTCTGAGAACGAGTCACTGCAGCCACAAAAGTCGTAGCTACTACAGACTTGTCCGCTTCATCAGCCAAAGTGTTTCCAATAACGTGTCCACCTACACGTTGATGACTCAATGTATGGACTACATGAGCACTTGGTAGCATATCCTTCAGATCAGCCTCCCTCCCCCACAGAGTTCTGTGTTCTATGGTGTTCTCTTTTGAGTCTCTTTACCCGTTCAATCACCAATGACTAAAATAATCATTGTATGACTGGACACAGTAGTACGAATCACAGACTATCAGAGTGAGTTTGCCTGGATAAGTCTGTTACACTTATTCTCACACTCACTTTCACACCCAGAGAGATGTTCTTACGCTTTGACTCACACCCACTGACAGTCTGACACTCAGTAAGACACCCATACAGAGACTCCCATCTCAGACTCAGGCTCACAGCAAGATAGCCACAGTCACAACCACTCTCACAACCAGACAGCCACTCTCACACCCATGCAGACACTCTCAAGCTCACTATCATCCTCAGCGGTCCTCTTACACCCACTCTCACATTGGGTAGAGACTGACACCCTCCCTCTCACACCAAGACAGACACACTCACACCCACTCTTACAGCCATGGAGACACTCCAACACTCACTCTGACACTTAGAAAGAGATACTATTATATCCACTCAGATATTGGGACAACGCTTTCACATTTCCTCTCACACCAAGACTACGATTGACACACTTAGGGGCATATTTATACTCTGTTTGCGCCGAAAGTGCGTCAAAAGTTTTGACGCACAATCGGCGCAAACCCTGCCCCATATTTATACTTTGACGTCCGACCCCGCGCGCGTCAAAATTCCACCATGTGCGTCATTTTCTGGAAGGGGGAACCAGCCTTGCGTTAATTATATGCAAGGTAGGCGTTCCCTTCCAAAAAATGACTTTAAGGCCTGTGCCCCATATTTATACTCTGACGTCATTTTGACGCACAGGAGGGGGCTGGCCTTAAAAAACGACGCACAGCCTGATGGGCGCCGTTTTTTAACGCCTGGGTCAGTGCAGGCTTTAAGGGACCTGTGGGCTCAGAAGGAGCCCAGAGGTGCCCTCCCATGCCCCCAGGGACACCCCCTGCCACCCTTGCCCACCCCAGGAGGACACCCAAGGATGGAGGGACCCATCCCAGGGAAGTTGAGGTAAGTTGGGGTAAAAATTTGTTTTCATTTTTTTTTGTGGCATAGGGGGGCCTGATTTGGGCCCCCCTACATGCCACTATGCCCAATGACCATGTCCAGGGGCCATTGGGCAAGGGGGCATGACTCCTGACTTTGCTAAGACAGGAGTCATGTCAATGGAGGTTGGGCGTAAAAAAAAATGCAAATCCGGTTTGAGGGCTGAATTTTGCCTCAGACCTGACTTGCCCCATTTTTTGACGCACAACCCCCATTTTCCCATACGCCGGCAATGCCTGGTGTGAGTCAGTTTTTTTTACGCACACCAGTCCGCAGCACCGGCTAACGTCATTCCATAAATAAGGCGCCCGCATGGCGCGTTGGAATGGCGTTAGCCGGCGGTAAAATTTTTGACGCACAACTGCGTTGGCGCACTTGTGCGTCAAAAAGTATCAATATGGGCCTTACTCTCACACCCAGATACTCTCATATGTAGTCTCACACCCAGAGACACTCTAACACTCACTGTCACACCCACACAGACAATCTCACGATCACTTTCACACTTAGAGAGACACTCTTACACCTACTCCCACATCGATTGAGACACTGTCACACTCCCTCTCACACCCAGACTGAGGCCTATTAACAAATCTAAGTTTTTGTAATGAAGATAGTTGTTTACAAGAGAGAACATTAGTATATGCAGTTGACACAACTGGTTGTTGTTATGAAGTAAAACACAGTACTCCCGTAGAAAAAGGAGAGATACCTCCTAGGAAGGTAGAAGAATTGATAGCTGAAGAAGTACAAGGAAATCCTAAACAGGCTCCTGTGTACAAGTGGAAGCATAGTAGTATTTGTAGTATCCAACAAGAATCTGTTTCTAAATTGAATTTTTTTAAGAGAATTTTCATGGAGAAGTCTGAAACTGAAAATTTGAATGCCTCAAAATGTGGTCCATGATAATTAAGAAAATACACAAACTTACAAGGCCATTTATTGGTATGTCTTTAAAAAGTGTATATAAATACTTTTCATTACTTTAGAAGGTTAGCTGTGCATCATTCAAAAATGAGAAATGTAGTAAGGAGACTTTATTTTTTAAAAAAGTTAAGCTTTATGTTTGGGAGATTTGAATAGAGCTCTCTTACATCTACTGTGGCAGAGGTTGAGAAGGTTTTTGAAGACATTCAGTTCTATTTCTTTGGCCCTAAAAAAGAGAGTAAGGAAAATTAGGAAGTAGTGATTGGAGGTGTAGAGGAACTGGACACAGAGATTAGTGTTGAAAAATGTGGAAAAGAGATAGACAAGTTTATTGCACTATGACCCATATTAATGAAAAATAACGCACTACTGCTCTAGCGCAGTTTTGCATATTTTTTTTTAACACAAACTAACGGCATTACCTAATGACATCCGTGTGCCATATTTAAGGAATGACACACAATAATGCTAAGGAATGGCTAGCATCTCAAAAAAAGAGAGATGGCATTAGGGGTAAACGAGCTAGTGGGTAAAAAATGACGTTAGGCTGGTTAGCGGCAAATAATCTGCCACTAGTCAGCCTATTCATACTCCAAAGAGGTCTACCCTCATAACCCTACTAGATCTGGGTAAACGCAAAGCCTTACATAGGCATATGGTGAACTAGTAGGAAAGAACAACAAAACATTTTATCCTAAAACAGGGAAATCAATCCACCCGTTAGAAGTGAAACTTAATTTCAGAATTTATTCAAACTAATTATAGGAAATAAGGCGAGAAAACATTGAAAACCAACAATCTCTTTCAAGCATCAGTTAAAATATATACATCAATTTGTACACAAATACTTGAATTGAAATGTCATTGGTCTGCATGAATAACTATATCATTGCTCTCCAAAAGATTTCATTCACAGTGTGGTTATCCATTTCTATTACGCATAAATCCACAAATCAGTGATGGTTGCTCTTAAAAAGACACATATCTCATTTTATGGACGTCTTTCCTTCTAATTTTTAGATAATGTGTAGTGTAGTCCTTAGTTCCTTAATATTTATTGCAACCTCACAAAATCCTATTGTCGATGCATTTCGGTCCCATCCCTTCTGGGCCTCATCAGGACCAATTGGAGATAACAATGCCTGGAACGAAGTTCCCTATTATCCCTTGAGCTCTCCAACATGTAAACTGGGGTCTATATGTACCAGTACTAAGTCCCATGTGCCGCACAGGAGTCTTTATTTGAATGCAGCTCGCATGCTGCAGTCATGCATGCTTACAGGCCCCTTCCAGTGAGCCAGATATTTAGAAAATCAGCCTAGCATCATTTTTTGATGCACAAACAGCCACAAAATGACTCCCGTCCAAGTATAGACAGGAGTCACTACCACAACCCTAATGCCCACCACAGGGGACCAGTGTCCCCAAGGCAAGTGCAACATACCTAGTGCCAGCCAGGGGGGCCCATGTAATGGGCCTCCAGTGGCACACCACACACATGCACATACACTTACTTGCAACTTACCTGGGATGGGCTACCTCCTCCTGTAGTGTCCCTGTGGTGTGGGTGGTGTTGATGCTGGGTGTGGGGTGGGCATCTTTGTGCCCATTCCATGGTGTTTCCCCATGGAAATGGGCCTACCAGCACATTAACGCTTGGTGTGACCGGGCGTTAAATAAGTTAAATAGTGATGTTAATTGGGCTTAGTGCCATTATTTAGGCCTGCCTCCTAGTTGCACGTTGTTTCTGTGTTGGTTGTTAAATATGGCTATGGGGGGCAAGCAGCATTTTTAGGAAGGGAACGCCTATCTTGCATCTCATTGACACAAGGTGGGTTGGCGTTTCCTAGAAATGGCACTAACTCCAATACTTTGATGCTAGATGGGTCTAACGTCAAAATATAAAAATGGGTGAAGTTAGCGCAGCTTTATAGCATCAAAATGATGCTATGGCAACTCTAACTCTCCTTAAATATGGGCCTGTGTTCTCAGAATCCAGAGTATGGGGGTCATTACAACCCTGACGGTCTTCAGACAACCAGGGTTGCGGTGGTGATCTGACCACCGCCAAAGAGGTGGTCCGACCTCCTTAGCGGCGGTCTGGCCGCCACATTATGACTGTGGCAGTCATGCTGTGGTGGGACCGCCAGTTCTCCTTCACAGGAGGGACTGGCAGTCCAAGTGGTCCTAATCCGCCTGTGCAAGCTGCAAGAAGGCCGCCCTCGGGATTACAATCCCCCCTCCACCAGTTTTTTGATGGTAGTAGCACCGCTATGAACGTCGTAATGACCCCCTATGAGTGTATTGCTAGAGCAAATCATAAAAGATTAGAATTGGTACCAATTGTAGAACAACTTGAGCAATTAAATGAGTATTAATCAATTCTAGTACAAACTGTTCATGAATTTCAAGTGCAAGTGATTATTCAAATGGAACCAAAGACAGGTAAGCTCCCACTAACAGAACTTCAGAATGGACTTAAAGGAGAGTTGTATATCTACCATTAGAATTTTTTTTAAATGTTGAGACGGTAGGTGTTGAAAAAGATGTAGATAAACCACTGAGTATTGTGGTAAATGGAGTTCCCACCAAAAATAAGAACATCTGGCAAGAGTTAGTTGGTGAGAATAAAGTTAAAAAAGCCACATTATACCTGAATGAAAATAATATTTTTCACAAGAATGTTGACATGATTGAAAATTTAACATCTATTGATGATGTACTACTGCAATCAAGTGGACAAATAGGAAAAGTAGATAAGAAGTCAGAAGAAATGTATGAACACTATAGTATTAATTTACTTCATTCTAAAGAAGTTATCGAGGATGCTTTGATCTCTTTCAAATGAAACAAGCAAAAGAAGCTCCCTTGAGTGTAAGGGAACAAAGTTTAGAGGCTTGTTGTTTTATCGCAGCTATTTCCCTCAGGAGTAGATGGGCACTATGATGACGACCTGTGCAAATACTAGCAGCTGAATACATGTCACCAAGACTATATTCTGAAGGCATTAGGTTTCGGCAATGTATTTTGTACATATTCCATCTGTTATTTGAGAGTGATTTGTCAGGACTCTCTAATGCTCTGAACCATATGTTTAAGGCAAGAGTCAATCTTCAAAATATATCTGCAAGGTAGTTTGTGGATAAGATACAAGGTAAAGCTGAAAATCTGGATTATAACTTAATTAGTTTAATAGCACATCAACGTGGGACTAATGAATACTGGTACCATCATCATGGACAACTTAAACGTATGCTCAGGAACTTAGGGTTCTCCTACTTGGTTTGTAATGCTTAGTTGTACAGAGTATGCTTGGAATCATTTACTAGAATTTCTAAGATAAGAAAACTGTAATGTAAAAGATATTCATTTGAAGACAGCTGGAGAACTTTCCTCTTTGGGCCCTGCTAATGTATGTAGCTAATTTAATTACAAGTTTCAAGCAATGCTTGGTTTAATATGCCACAAAACAAATACTCTTCTCAGTGAAGTCACGGATTACTTTTGGAGAAAAGAATAGGAGGCAAGATAAAGATGGATAAAGGATGCACCAAAATTTAAAACTGTTACTGATTTGTCTGTACTGTCTTTCTAAGAATAATACTTTACATGCATACAGGATGACAATCAGAACAAACCCCTAAGTCAGCAAGTTCTGCGCTTTTAATCACATAGATGTGGCTAGTATTGCCACCGAAGAATTAGATGCAAAGGAAAGTTTGTTACAAGATGTCGTTTTGGATTTTCAAGGCCTATCATTTCCAAGGGGAGAGTGAACAGTCTTTTATCTGCAGTGAGGTATACACTGACAAGAAAATCACCAAAGAATATATACAATCTGAAAATATCAGAGACTTCCAAATACATAAATAACTATAATCCTGCTGTTCTGAAGTTATGGAATGCAAATATGGACATACAGTTTGTTGCAGGTAATTTGACTACTGTTGCTCACTATGGGGCTCATTCCGACCCCGGCGGTCAAGGACCGCCGGGGATGCGGGAGCACCGCCAACAGGCTGGCGGTGCCCCGCAGGGCATTCTGACCGCGGCAGTTTGGCCGCGGTCAGAACAGGAAAACCGGCGGTCTCCCGCCGGTTTTCCGATGCCCTGAGGAATCCTCCATGGCGGCGCAGCTTGCTGCGCCACCATGGGGATTCCGACACCCCATACCGCCATCCTGTTCCTGGGGGTTCGTCCGCCAGGAACAGGATGGCAGTATGGGGTGTCGTGGGGCCCCTGGTGGCCCCTGCAGTGCCCATGCCAATGGCATGGGCACTGCAGGGGCCCCCGTAAGAGGGCCCCACAAAGAATTTCAGTGTCTGCTCAGCAGACACTGAAATTCGCGACGGGTGCAACTGCACCCGTCGCACCTTCCCACTCCGCCGGCTCCATTCGGAGCCGGCTTCCTCGTGGGGAGGGGTTTCCCGCTGGGCTGGCGGGCGGCCTTCTGGCGGTCGCCCGCCAGCCCTGCGGGAAAGCCAGAATGGCCTCCGCGGTCTTTCGACCGCGGAGCGGCCATATGGCGGCTCCCTACAGGCGGGCGGCTCCCGCCGCCCGCCGGGGTCAGAATGACCCCCTATGTCACTTCATACATCACATAATCAGAGAAAACACAGTAGAAGGAAACCTGAGAGGAGATTTCTGCTTGCAAATCTCTCTCAAATGAGTTATACAGTTTCAGTTTGAAAATGCTCTCACATAGAGAGATAAGCTCATTTGAATGTTGTAATAGGTTGAGTTCAGCATGCTTGTGCTCAAAGTCTAGAGGAATTGTTTGGGTTAGCCTGGGACTTGCAAACATGAGAAAGAGAGTTGTGAAATCTTTCCCAGAAATTCAGTGTCTGGCAGAGTTTGAACCAGAGAATACAGATATTGTGAAAACAAACATGTTGGATACATACTATCTAAGAATAGGTGCACATCTTGAAAATGTATGCCTTTATAAAATTCTACAACACTATAGGTACAGAAATATTGTGTCAGGAAGTATTGATGAAAGCAGGTATGCTGTTGCTGGTTGTGAAGGTTGTCTGGTTTGGCACACAAAGGAAACTTAATAAATCATAAGCAACGTACTTGTCAAACTACTGAGAAAAAGTAATCTTTCTATTTTGCAGTAATTCAACTATTCAAAACATAGCTTTCTGAGACAGAGTTAATTGGGGATTATGACTGCTATGAAGACTCTCTCAATGACAACATTGAGTGTCCAATATTTCTGAACTATCTAAAAATGTTGAATGAAGAATTTGAACAAGAGTAGACAATGGCTGCTGAAATAGCAAAAGAGAGCTCACAAAGCAGTTAGAGTTCTGCACCTCTCAATCGAGATCCTCTTGTTCAGCCAATTATTGGGAATGAAGCAGCCATATCAATAAATATGATGGAGATAGTTATGCAACAAGCAAGAGAAGAAAATGTTGACTTCGAACAGCTAGTAGCACAACTGAATGATGAGCAGAAACAAATATATGAACATCAATAAGAAATGGTAGTCATGGTAATAACAGCGCACTTCCCACAAGTGTCTGAGAGTAAACATAGATCAGTATATGGTGGTGCAATGTGGCCCAATTGTCTTACTACCAAAAGACAAAAAATGTACATATCGCATGGATACACAACATGTCCATAACTGGATAAGAACCATAGCACAAATTGTATAGCAAGGTAAGGAAATCGCTAAACATATGATAATGTTTGAAAACACTCTCTTTGGTACACAGTAGATACTGCAGCGCAATAGTAGCTCTTTTTCCTTGTAATCTTCTTGGTTTATTTGTATCCCATGCAGTAACATCTCATATCAGGTCCAATAAACAACAGCCAACGCGTGTTTCGTCACACAGTGACTTTTTCAAGGCTGTAAATAATGGATACAAGTACTTATAAGGAAACACATTCAATAATATATGGACATGACACCGTGCACATCAAACGTGCCAGGCATTACAAAGGTAATACTATGCACCATGCATGGATTAGTGTGGTACCAAGGGTCCCTTGTTCGTGAAGAAGAAAAATGGTAACACCACACGTGAATCAAGTGTGACAGCTTATATCAATTTTACATCTGAAGCATGCCAAGAGTTATTTGTGAAACCATAACCAAACTAAAGAATGAATAGTGTAATGCCCGAGGTAAAGGCAATAGCCAGTACGTTGGGGCTTGGTATAGCATATACCTACCCGATAACGCGAACTGTATGGTTCCAATGTACTAGGATAACGTCAAAGATGAGTAAGCTGTAATAAATAGTAAAGCAAAAATAGACCATGGATTCCTGCATGAAAACAATGAATGAAAGTGTTCACATTTTAAGCCAATTCTTTTAGATATTGGTGGACAAACTGGCACTTGAAAAAAACATTTTAATTCAATCCAAGCATATGTCTACAGAAGACTACAGAAGACTACAGACTCTATTTTGTCATGTTTTGTGACTGCCCCTACTGGATTAGCTGCTCACAATGTAAAAGGATTTACCTTCCATCTTCTACTTATGCTACCTGTTGAACGCAATCATAAACTGGAGTATCAAAGGTTTTCTGGTGAGGCTTGTGACGAAGTTTCCAGAGTGTTGAAGAAATTAAAGCTTTTAATAGTTGATGAGGTGAGCATGGTTTCAAACGTAATGCAGAGTACAATGTACGTTTTCGAGGAAAGCATGCAATTGTTTTTGGTGATTTACTCCTGTGAAAGGACAGCCTGTATTTAAGACACTATCATGTGAAGAAACTCACAATTCCTTCGACAGCATTGGAAATGTAAACTTTGGTTGAATTTCCAATAAAAAGAAGTAATTAGAAATATGTGTCAAGCCTCTGATATGCAATATGGAAATATTCTGAAGAACATCAGAGTAGGAATACTGTCAGTAGAAGGTAAACATTGTTTGGAAACAGAATCTATAAATAATATATTTACTTCAAAAAAATCGGCAGCACAGTAATGTTTGAATTTATTTAACAAGAAAAATCCACTGTGTGTCAATGCCTACTCTTTGCGAATGTATCTCTTTCAATGAAGAACTGCTGAAGCTGGAGAAAGAACAAATACTAAATCTTACAGCAGTTGATAAAATGGAACATCCAGGAGTAACAATAGACTTGAATGAAAAACTCCAGTCCAAATTGGATTCTTTAGAAAAGTCTGTTTAAAAAACTGTGGGATTAGAAAAGTGTCTACATGTTTACAGGAACTGTAGGGTGATTTTGTATTGAAATATAAATGATGAAGAGGGACTAGTTAATGGAGGCATGGGCACAATAATTGATTTCATCTTGTATCCAAATAGAAATGAGGTTCGGTTCTTAGCAATTTAATGTGATGATGTTGAAGATGTAAAACAGATTGCAAGGACTTTTGCGTGTTTCTTGTTTGAAAATGGCCTGTACATTCTCAGAAAACAGTTTCCAATTAGTTAAGCATATGCTGTAACAATTCATAAGTCACAAAGCCTAAGTGTAAGCTCTGCATTTATTAATATTGGTAGTACTGTATTCAAGGAAGGGCTGTCATATGTAGCTTTATCACACATTAGAACTGTGTCCAGTTTGTATCTAATAGAGTTTGATGACAGTAATGTAATGCTGAATAAAGTTGTGTGATAGAGTTTAACTTTTTGAGAAAGCTTTATGAACCTCATTTAGGACAAAACCCAGTCTATGAAAAAATAGATTATTACCAAAATGAACAATTTTGAAGAATAATACTGATGTTTCTGAGAAAAATAAACAAAAAACAAACAAAGAAGTATTGGAGGAAAACAAAACTAAGAAAGTTGGTGAAACTAAAAAAGGTTGTGAAGTTGTAGGTTATCAGTTTTCAACATATCTGGAGTCAACTGCTATGCCAATGTATCTGTCAATGCACTGATCGCTTTACCTGCTCTGGTTCATTCAATTAAACACAATAAGGGTAAAAGATTAAGCTCTGCACTCTTTATATTGTTAGAACGCTTGTCTAGTGATAGAAGTAAAACATATTCTGCCCGTCATATTATAGATCTTATTGATGTGTTCCCTGGATCTGTACATTTCACACAGAACACTCAAGAAGATCACAAGAACTCTTGAGGGTTCTACGTGGTATCTTAGAAGAAGAAATGGTACCTATTGATGACCTATTTAGACTTAGGGCCAGATGTCGGTAGTTATGATTTTGCGTCTCCGAAATTGCGAGTCGGCGCGACTCGCAATTTGCGAGTCGCAAAATCATATGTAGAATGCTGTCCATGACACCATCTGAGAATCGCAAGGGGGTCGCAAAGATCCACCTCATTAATATTAATTAGGTGGGTCGCAATTTGCAACCCGCTTACGATTCCCCGCACTCACAGGGATGGTGGCCTGCTGGAGACAGCAGACCTCCATGTCTGTGACTGCTTTTTTAATAAAGCAGTTTTTTTTTCTATTGAAGCCCGTTTTCCTTAAAGGAAAACGAGTTGCAATACAAAAGAAAAAATGAAACCACTTGGTTTAATTTTTTCAGAGTTGGTAGTGGTCCATTGGACCACTGCCTGCTCTGAAAAAGTAGTTTTGGCGACATTCACAAAGGGGAAGGGCTCCCATGGGGACCCCTTCCCTTTTGCGGATGAGTTAGCACCCACTTGACATGGGTGCTAACTGCGAATTGCTTTGCGACCGCGTTTGCGGTCACAAAGCAATTCTGCTTCACGGTGCGAATCGCAAATTGGAAGGGAACACCCCTTCCTATTTGCGAGTCGCATTCCCATTTTGCGATTCGGTACTGACTCGCAAAATGGGAACATGCATCGCGATGCCCGTTTTGCATGGTGCAAACTGCGAATTTCGCAGTTTGCGCCATGCAAAACGGTTGCTACATCTGGCCCTAAGTTACTTATGGCAACATGACTGTGAAAATTGTTCCTTTTCTTCAAAAAGAGACATGCATTCAAAACTATTTATCTACTTAACTCTACCAGCATGTAAAACTGTCAGTTTTGACAAAGAAGCATCGCCAGAATACCTGCACAAAATGCAAGTCAGATCATAATGCCTACCAAAGGTGATGTCTTTAGGCATCTTTTTTAGTGCTACTATGATTCATACACATTAATTATACTATAAAGGTACAATATACTTTCTAAAATTTGACAAGCAGACCTATAAGAGTTTGGTTAATATTTGTAGTGATTGTCATACATAGCAATGTTAAAATTAGAAAAAATGTTTTGGTAACTGAAAAATAATTAAAATAAATTAACAGCACTGAGTCTTCACTTTTTCCAGCACAGTGATTATATCTGGGATTTTTAAGAACAAGTTCTTGGCACTTGGCACAATGGATCAACATCTCCTTGAGGTCATTTCAAACTGGTCAAATAAATATATTTTGCAAAGCTGGAACACCAAAGGAAAAGATGGACCTATCACAGAAGGATCAGAAACTTTCTTCCTCATGTAACACAGGTATGTTCGCTCATGGTATGTTTTCAAATGTTTTCACATAGTGGAAGTACCATAACTGTACTTTTTCTCTCTGTCTTTAGAAAGATTTTTTCCACATTGAGTGCACTCCACATATCTGGCACAGACTTTATTCTCAGAAGTAGGGATGGTGGATGTATGTATATCATACATAGTAATGTTAATTTTGAATAACACGCTATGTATTTATGTATTTTTTTTACATTCAGTGTGACTGTCTTTTTCCCCCACGTTTCAAGAATGAGTATCTAAATGCATTTAATTTATAGTGCAAAAGTATAGAAGCTGAGAACAGTGGAAAAGGGAATGTGACATGCTGAAGTAAAGTTTGCAATTTTTATACAGAAGTATACAATTCGTCTGTCTTGAATTTAATGATATTATTTGTATTACAGGTTGACAATTTTTTATACATAAGTCATCAATGTGAAACTCTAACTTTTATTTATGTTTTCTCTTTTTATACAGATTAAAAGAGCTATTTACTGTACTAACGTAAGTTACTAATTATATATCACACACCCAGACACACACTGATGCATAAAGTAACACATTCTGGCACACGTTGATGGATACACAAACTTATTCAAGCAGACACTGGTGCGTACAGTGACACAGCCAAGTACACACTGATGCAAACACTACTACAACAAGGCACACTCTGATGCATATGGTATCACACCCAGGCACACACTGATCCATACACTGACACTCATGGACACACTAATGTATACACAAACTATTTGTGTATACACTGATGCATAGAGTAACACACGCAACAACACACTGATGTATACACTGACAGATCCGGACAGACACAGATGCATACACTGACACAGCCATGCACACACTGTTGTATTCACTGACACACCCAGTCACACACTCATGCATAAACTACCACACTCAGGCACACACTGATCCATACTGAGACACACCATGGCACACACTAATGCATACTGTAGCACATAAAGGTACACACTGATTTATAAAGTGACACATCCAGACACACATTAACATATACACTGAGACACCCACAAACATACTGATGAATACACTTACACAGCCAGACACAAGATGATGCATACACAAGCCTAGCCATGTACACACTGATGCATACACTACGACATCCAGGGACACAGTGATGCATACACTGACATGTCCAGGGATATACACATGCATACACTGGCATATGGAAGCACACACTGATAGACTAACACATGCAGACACAACTGATGCATACACCGACACAACCAAGCACACGCTTATGCATACACTGGGAGACCTAGAGTCACACTAATGGATACTCTAACACATCCTTTTAAACAATGACTTATACACTTATACACTGACACACCAAGGGACACACTGATGCATACACTGCGAAATCCATGAGCACACTAATGCATACGCTGACACAGCGAGGCAACCTATCATCCATAAACTAGATAAATAAAAACAGAGTCACAGCTCTTTATAGAATATATGGCGATTCTATAAAGAACCTTTGATTTTTTTTTTTTAAGTTCTAGCAAACATTTTTTTTTTTTGGAGTGCTTTATTTCAGAAAAGGATTAACAAACAAACATTTCTAATGAAAAAAAACTGTATGCAAAACTGTTGCATATTGGAAAAAATGTTTTGGTAATTGAAAAATAACTAAAATAAATTAACAGCAGTAGCTCTTCACCTTTTCAAGCATACTGATAATATCAGTATTTGTATTAATATCAAGTTCTTGGCACTTGCCATAAAGGACCACTACCTCCTTGAGCTCATTGCAAACTGGTGGGTTAGATGTATTTTGCAAAGCTGGAGCACCCGAATAAGAAGATGGACCTGGTGCAGAAAGATCAGCAAGTTTCTCTCTCATCTAGCACAGATATGTTCGCTCATGGTATGTTTTCAAATGTTTCTGCATAGTAGAAGTACCTTAATTGTACGTTTTTCCGAGCCTCCAGAAAGGTTTTTTCTGCATAGAGTTCACTCGACATATCTAGTACACGCTTTTCTCTCGTGCAGCCCCCTCCAGTGAGAATAGCCCCTGGGGTGGTGGTCCCCAGGGCTTGGGGGTCCCATAGGGCCCCCCTTTCTTTTTTTAAAGATTTGCCCCGGGGGTGGTGGTCTCTGGGGCAGCGGGGGGTCGCACAGCCCCCACTCCAAAGAAAGTGTAGCCCCAGGGCGGTTGTCCCTGGGGTGTAGGGGGTCACAGGCCCCCTCGCATTACCTAAATGGATAGCCCGGGGAGGTGTGGTCCATGGGGCTGTGGCAAAGGCCCTCGGGCCTCCCCCACTTAATAAAAGCATTTTCTTCGTAGGGGGTGGTGGTCCATAGGGTGCAGGGGCTGCGGCACCCACTCTTATTTACGTATTCACCCGGGGAGGTGGTGGTCCCCAGGGCATATTAAAGCCTAAGGATGGTGGCACCATGCTCTCCTCCTCCTTTATGATGCCCCTGGAGCCTGGCCCACCTGGGCAAATAAAATAAAAGCGCAGGAGCCCATGTTTTTCTTTTAATCTCAGAAAAATCAACAGTTCCATTTGCAGATTTTTCCAATTTGTGTTTGAAAAACAATACTTTTTTGCCCTGACGGGGTCCCACGGATCCAGGTGACTCTACCCTGGCCCCTTCTCTTTATTTTTGTCTTTGTTTCCTGGGACTGAAGCCGAGTCCCAAGATGGCTATCAACACTTCCTTGCTGAAGTGTTGGCAGCCAATCGGATATCAGCACAGGGACAGTTGAATCCACGAAGGATCTGCGTACCAATATATATGTATTTTTGGGCCTTAAATTTCTATGAACCTACTAAACAGATTTGCACCAAATCACAAAAAGCATGATCTGCTGAACAGAATCTAGGTTTGTGTTAAATTCTGTGTAATTTCATTCAGTAGTACGGGCTGTAGGCGTGTCTAAAGTCTTATGGAAAAATGAATGGGGAAAATGTGTTTTGGGACCATCCCTTTTCGTGATGTACAGCTTTTAGGCACAAATGTTACTGAAAATATTACAGTGATATTAATTATGATATTGTTAAAGATGTCATGAATGCCATAATTTGTGGGGTAATTAGCAGTGCATGACGAGGATGTGAGTTATAGTTACCTTAGGGCACAAGTTATAGTTACTTGAGATAACTAACTATAAGAGGTGAATTTCTATGGTTTTGTGCATTCAAAATGTGAGCTTAACTATAACGTCCATGTAACCTTTGTTTTTGTTCAGTATATATGATTCTGACCAAATCACAACATGCCAGGCATTCACCTGCACAAAGGTGTATAGGAACATCGGCTCTCTTTTTCTGGCACGGCGAATTTATCAATACGTAAACATTTGTGTACAGGAAACAGTCCAACAATTCAAGTACACATCCCTCTCATAGGAAGCGTGGCTATTCAAGGAATCATGGGAGGACAAAATAGCAAGAAACAGAAGAATAGCAATAGTGTGGCATAGGTATTGGGATTCTGTGGTCCCCGGGTCCCCTGGAAGTCGGCTCCACTGCTGGCATACCCACCCTAGTTTCTCTACCAGTTTAAATTGGTGATGACAGTCATGACAATTGGGCTGTTATAAGTATTGCAAAACTTCTCTTTAAGATGATATAACGTTGTTTGAATTGTGTCTTTTAAACCATTGTCACACCAATGTTCCACATAAATAAGTTCATACCTCAAACACAGGTATGTTTTAAATCTAATTAGTTATTAATAACAGTCTTGCAATACATCCTGCTCTATCAAGATTTTGTATTTTAAACAATACATTTTTATTGCTGTAAAACTAGCTCTACAGTTGGACCTTGTATTTATTGAAGGCAGATTAAGAAATTAGCTTTCTTGTGGTAGCAGAAAAATGCAGCAATAAAAACGATCATTAAAAAAGTTATTGGTTCTGTTTAAGGTCTCTCGTGGGCCGTTGCTTCGTTGCTTGTCTTATTAGCCACATTAATATCTATTTTTTAACAATTTTTCTTTCAATCGATTACTCTAATAGCAAGAAAAATATTAGTCTACAAAAAGAAAGTCGTAAGGTCTTGCGGAGCAGCAAAATGCGTCATGAAAGATTGAAATTCAGGTATTGTCCTCAAGGGAACAACGTCCTTTCTATTGAGAAATGAGTGAATAATACAAGCATGGTTGTTCAAGATGTCGCTGTATTTGAACGTACCTGGGGCCATATTTACAAGAAGATACACCACTTTTCTTGGGGCCCCATTGCGTACCCTTAAAGCCACCATGATAGCGCTTTATTAACAATACGGCACACCATGGCGCATGTTAGGTGCAATAGCGTCATTTTTGTTTACGCTATTGTAATGCTATACTGGATTAGCGTAAAACAAACGACTCATCCAGTATAGTGTTAAGAGGCCCATTAAAATCAATGGGAACCTCATTTTCACACCTGCTTCAGGCAGGCGTTAAAAATGATGCAATGGAATGTTGTAGATTCCATTGCGCCATTTTTAGCGACCCTCTAACGAGGGAATGCCCCTTTGCATGCATCACATATATTATGCATGATGTGGCGCAAAGTGTTTACAGGGTGGTGCAAACCTAGTTTGCGCCACCTTGTAAATATGGCGCTATGGTAATGGCCCATTAGTTTCACATTATGTCGCTAAGGGGCGCAAGGTCCTTGAAAATCTGGCCCCTGATGTATTGTATTTTGTTTTTCTCTAAGCCTGAAAATGAATCAGTCTGCATGAACCATGATTTAAAAGCGGACAACTTTGGAAACTAAATATTGAAAAATACCTCAATTATTAAATGGGGGAATGAACATGAGGGGTAAAATTATATTATCCGTGGTAACATCATTTATTACCTATAGAAATATAGATGTGTAACAATGAATTAAATTGGATGTTTTTCACTAAGGTGTTCTGAGTGACAATGGGAGCAAAGCTAGAGCTGTCTATGATGTCACTCAGAACCCTGAGGTGAAAAACATCACCGTAATTCACTTTTTACCCATCTGTAATTTTTTGCTATGCAGTGGCAGAGGGTGACTACGGGAGTCATACATAACATGGTCAGGGTCAGACTGACTACCAAGTCTTTCGGTGAGCTGGCAGGGTGGTGGCTGGTTTCACTCCTGTGGGGGCAGATTTTGTTTCTAGGTTCCTGGGGCCACTTGCCTACATGCAGCGCTTCTGAATAAATAATTGAAAAACAAAGGGTCTGAAAGCATGCTGAAAGCGTTCTTTAGAAACAATTTGTTTTTGCATTGTTTCTTTAGCATGAAAGGTCCAGTGGCATTCAGCCACTGAACTTGTTTTGCAATGATTCAGTAGAACACCTTAGACTTCACCAAGAAAACGTCAGAAGACCATGTCCTACTAATTAACAGTGTTCAAACAGCTGATGGATCAGCAAACAGCATCACTTGTATGCCCCAGATTGCAACAGATGAAAGTCGTTTGGTCCTCATCCTCCAACTGAGAGCCCCGCAGGCAAATAAAAGGCTAACGAGTAATTTTGCTCTTTAGGAATTTCCCTAGACCCTGAGGATCTAACACACCCCAGAACAACCATTTTTCTGCTTATGCATTTATTTGTCTTCACTAGTATTAGAAGGGTGAAATAATTTTAAAGGTATGCTCCATCGTTGGATTGTCTATGATTTGTTGCTATTATGTTGGTCCTGTGTGTAACCCTCCTTCCTATGGTTAAGCTACGTTAAGTCTTTAAATATCATTAATAGTGATGTATACCTGAAGGTTTATTGTGTCTTCACTGTAGTGTCACATAGAAAGTCAGCATCTGAAGTTCCTTCAAATTTGTAGAGGTTCTTCCTGCTGTCTGGGAACAATAAGCAATCCTCCTCAACCTGGCCAAAACAACTCAGGTGAGAGGTCACTGTGCCATGGCCCATCACACAATGCGCATACCCTTCAAAGTTTCGAGGGCATCACCTAATTCAAAATGTTTAAATGTGTCGAATAGTTAAAACCAATCAAAAATATGACACTGAAGCTGCACCCCAGTTTCTCTGAAAAGCATTGCACTTCGAGGGATAGGATTCAGCTAATTACTATCTCCCTTCACCCTGGGATGAAAATTCTGAATGTCTGTTTTAGGAAGCAAAGGACACCAACCTTCCAGGGAGTTGGACAATTAGCTACTAAGAGAACCCGTGAGGGCTGTTGTTGGATACTCCTGCTCCCCTAGCCAGATGTTTCAGTCACCCAACACCATCACCTGTGCTGACCATTGAGTCCTAGAGGAAGAGTTGTGGCCTTTGCAGCTTTAAGGGTGAGCCTATGTCAACCTTGCACTCTGTGCAGCAAGGAGCCGTTTTGTGCCATCTACATTCAGCCAGATACTTTGAAGATTACCTCAATTTCAGCTCCTGTCCTGAGGATCCCGGTGGCTAAAGAACATCACCTCGTGTCTGGTACTATTGATCATGTTGTTCTACGACAAGCCATAGTGAAGATATTCACTTTTCAACCCATCAGTCCCTACCCCAGCAGGAGCATTCTGTGACCACGACTGGTGAACATTTGTGACATTTGAAGTGGATATTCTAGGGTACTTGCATTGGAGCTAGCTATGACCGGCAATTAACGCAGTGCCTTTTAAGACCCTATTTCTCTACCACCTTAGAAGCGTTGCGTGCCCTAGCTAATGCAATGTTTCCACTTTGTTGTTTGAGAGGGGCAAGCGGTTTACAGTTTGGAATGGCAGGAGGGTTTTGATGAAGGTTCATCAAAACCCATTAATAATAGAAAACCAGCATCTGCAACACAAATCCCAGCAGAGTAAACAATTAGGCACCTTTCTCCTTTGAAAAATAGTGATAAACTGTTTTTTGTGATTGAGATTTTTCCACTGTTTGTGTTTACAATAACTTGTGAAAGGAACGTGTCGACTTTGAAGCTCGTGCGTCACACACACAGTTGCAAATTTGGTGCAACTGAACATTGGTAAACGGTCACATGTTAAATGCTAGCTGCAGCACTCAGGCCTATATTTACTAAGTTTTCAAGCAGCGCTGCACAGCAGCCAAAAATGTTGTGCTGCGTCGCTTGAGAACGAGAGAGCAGAAAAGCACCACATTTTCAGAGATATGGCACTCGCCATCTCTATCCCTAGCACCAGCTCAGAAATTTGCTGCTTTGCGCCCCACACACATGCCTTTGCATCATAGTGCAAGGGTGTCTTTGTGAGTCTAGCAAAGGTTTTGTTTTGGAAGGATAACTGTGAGAGAACAGGGCTGATTGCACAGGCCCCCTAACATTTTACCCCGATTTTCCTCTTTTTGCTGGTGTTTTCCTGACTCTGATGGTGGCCTGTGCTCTGTGTCCAATCAGTATGCAAATTAGGCTAATTATAATTGGCTAAGTCAACCTACATATAAGTCCCTAGTATATTGTAGGGCAAGGAGGTTTAGGGACCCCAGCATAGGTAGTGCCCCCATAGGTGCACTGCTGAGGTGCCCAGTGTCATTTTAAAGGCAGGCCTGCCTTGCTGGCTGCTTTTAAATTAAAGTTACATGCAAATTCGACTTTGGAATTAAAAGTAGTTCCAAAGTCTTAAACTACCTTACTTTTACATATATGTCACCCCTAAGGTGTGCCCTATGTGCCCCCAGGGCTGGGTCCATGTATCTATAAGCAGGGACATTATAAAAATAGTTTTATAAGCCCTGGTGAGGTAAAACAGCCAAATTAGTTTTTCCCTCATTGTAGTGAATGGCCTCCATAGGCTAGAATAGGGAGGCTTTATTTTAATTTTAAAAGTCCCCTTAAGTAACAGATACCAAGAGTTTGGTATCAAATTAATTGTTATAATAAATCCCACAACTTCCAGTTGTTGGATTTAATATAACTTGTTTAGGTAAAGAGTTTTAAACGTTACCTGAAAAGTTGCCAACTTCAGCCCTGCAGTGTTTTTTGCTCCTGTGCTCTGATTGGCCAGCCTCTGGCAGCCTGGCCAGGTTGCCTTGATGAGGAGTGAAGTGGCCTGGCTTCACACAAAGAGATGTGCCTGCGGGAGGAGATCTCCCCTCAGCAGATGGTGAGGCAGGAAGGGGGAGGGCTGCCAAACTGGTTTTCAAAGGCAGAGAAGGACATTTGGAGCAACCCAACAATACCACCACATCCTGCAAACCCAGACATTTAGGTGTCCCCTTGAGTAGATTAGGAGAGGGCAGGGGAGGGGTGTGTTTAGGATTTTTAGCCACACCAGTGGGTGGGTTCAGCCAGATGTAACCTCCAAAAATCACTTTCAGCCATAATGGATTTTTGAGGAATGTTGCTCCATGGGATTGATTTTTGCCACACTTCCCAGGAAGTGGTCATCACAGGGGGAAGGACCCTGCACCTGATTGGAGAACCAGAACCCCCCTGTTTTTCACCCAGGAGCAGGGATAAAACTACAGACCTGCACCCACACCTCAGTTCCCTACCAGATCCCCATCAGATTCCAACAAGGAAGAACCACAGGAGAAGAAGGACTGCCCTGCTGGACCCCTGGCCTGCACCTGGACTCTGCACTCTGAAGCACTGCACGAGCTGCACACTTGGGCTTCACCACAAGAAGGACTTTGCCTGGCTTCAACTGGTTCAAGGAGGGACTCCCTGTTTGCTACAGGTGACAAATTGCTAACCAAAGTCCCCTGCACCAACTCCTGAAGAAACCAACCAGCTGACCACTGTCCAGTGGCCACAAAAAGAAGTTTGTGCCAGGTGCATTCTGGGAGTTGTAGTCCACACCCACAAGGATCATCTCAGAGCCTCTGGAAGCTTGGGGTGAGCTGTGGACCCCAAAGGAACCTTAAAGGAACATCTGGGAGAAGATCCAAAAGTTTGGAGAACTTTTGAAAAAAATCTTCATAGAGGGACCGACCCGCCGCAGCAACTGTAGCCGGCTTGCCTCAACCGTGACCCGGCCTGACTTGCAGGTTCGTCCTGGTGAAGAAAATCTCCAAAAAAGAGACTATCCGAATGTAGGAAGTTGACTGGGACCTCCCAGACAGCGTGTCCGAGGAGGGCTCCAAGGACGTCGGATCAAGATCCAGGTTTGCCCGGTAGAAGGATTTTCACCTCAAAAAAACGACTAAGTCCGAAGGTGAAAATCTCCACCGAGGACTCCCGCGACGCGAATCCGGAGAAGAGTTCCAGGAGGTCGGATTGGAATGGCAGGTTCGTCCCGCTGATGAAAATCTTCAGAAAAACAACTAAGTCTGAAGGTAAACTTTTGACCGGGGCCTCCAGTGGGCTGTAGTCGAGCCGAGCTCCATCGCAGACTGCCTTAAACTTTGACTTTGCCCCGGTCGAGGTGCAACCAGATGACCAGATTGGCGCTTTTTTGTTTCTAGGCGCTAGAAAACAATAATTATTTAAAAAATCATATCTCCTGTTCCCCTTATCCGATTTTATTTGTGTTTGTGTCATTTTAAAGATAAGAATATAATCTATTGTTATAAATTGATTTTGGATTTTTAAACTGTTTCCTGTGTTTTATTTGATTACTGTTTTGTGATATTTGAATGCTTTACATTCTGTCCCCTAAGTTAAGTCCTGTCGCTCGTTGCCAAGCTACCAAGGGTTGAGATGGGTTTCATTTACTGAGACCTAACTCGGCCTCAGTGGAGGTTAGTGGCCATTGCTAAGTGTAGGTACCTATCTGCCCTTACCAATAACCCATTTTCCAACAATAACCTTCCACTACAACATACTATGCTTAGACTAACTTTAAAACTTTTCCTACTTTGTACAAGTGCTGTGCAGTGCTGCACTCATGCAAAGTTGGAAAAGAAAGGAGAAATAAAAATATTTCTCCATGATAGCACCTATTTGAAATGGCCGCTATTTTTTTAAAGTAAAAACCTGCCTACTTTTTTTCAGTAAATAGCGTTTTGCATCATAAGCCATGGGTGGTTGCACGGGAATGCCGTTGCACCACTCATGGAATGCCCCCTGGCCGCTAAGTAATGCATCTTCTCTGCGATTGGCCGGTACATCTCTTAAAGGAAAAAACAGGACTTAGTCCAATTGATTTTAAGACCTGATATTCCTCCATCAATTCCAGGAGAGAGTTGAGTGCTTTAGGCAGATAAATCAGCACCTCGTCAGCATATAAAAACACCACATGCCTCCTGCCAATTGAATTTATTCACCAGTCCTGGGCCTTGTGTGCAACATGCATGCCAGTAGTTCCATATTAATTATAAATAAAAGTGGGAAGAGAAGGCATCCCTGCTCTTCCTCTGCCTATTTCAAAGTGGTATGAGATAATCTGCCCTGTCTTCACCCTGACCATTGGAAAGCATGTTGGTTGTACCCATTTGTGGCCCAGTCCCATACTACTCATAAAAGTTCTATATGAATTGCAAAAAAACATAAACTTACACTAAAGTGTAAGTTTACCTTAGTGAATAATCAAACCCTGGATATTGAGTAAAATTTGATGACCAGGCCATCTATACTTGGGGTCTTGTTTCTTATTATTTGACTCCTATAGTTCATTGCTTTGTAGTGGGTTAATTTGGGGTATAGGGAACCCAAGCATGAATTTATGTAGTCGGTCTGTGCCCACCCTTGTATTCTCTGCATATAAACCTTGATAGCTGTCAGTTGGCAATAGCTGCAATTATGCCATCTTGGATGTTAATCATCTCACCAGATCTTATAGCCCTATTGGGACTTGTGCTTCTTCTCCCCTCCGAAACCATGCTAACATTCTTTCACCCTTTCACCATTTGGTGAGCTACATACTCCCTGTAATCTCCAACTTGTCACTCAGGTCAGTTTGCTGAGATCTCGGATTTGCCTCATTAAATCAGCTTGTGCTGGTGTTGTGGTTTCAGTCTGACACATTTCCTTTTCATTGTCCAAGTTGTCACCAGGTAAAGCCAGCTTTGTGCTGCAAGTAGTGTTAATACAGTGGCCTTGTATGCTAACTTTGAAGGCCTTCCATTCCATGGACCTTGTTGAGGTTGAACAGTCATCAAAGTATTGTGTGATGTTCATTCCTATGGATTCTCATAATGGAGTGTCTTGTAATGTCCTTGCTTGTACTCCCAAGGTCCGTATCTTTGCTTGCTCTCTTTCCTAGAGAAGCAACATTTTCACTGGACAGTGATCCACCATAGTGCAGGCCAGGTACTCTGTATCTAATAATCGCTAGCACAGCATGTTGCTACAGAGGAACACATCTATATGTGTGCTGATATAATGCACAGAGGAGTGGAACGAGTACTCTCAGTGGTTGTGGTGCATCAGATCCACATATATTGCACTCTATCCAGTGTTGAAAGCAGCCACTATGAGTGGTAGATCTGTCCATCTTTAGATCTGGGGCACAACTAAATTTGGCCCCAAAATGCATGAACGAGCCAACGTCAACTGTTCCAGAAAGTCTGAGTGATTAGATTTTGGTGCATATATTGTCATCGGAGTCAATGGGTTCCCATCTAATTATTATTCTACTACTACTACCTGCAGTCCCCACCTTGTTAGCCTCTGCCACAAATGGAACTCAGACTGAGAAGTTGCAAACAATGAAAAGAAAACAGTTACAAACAGATGATATCTCTTTTTGAGCAGAGTGAAGAACAAATACTGAAGAGATACTGACTCACCCTCACCAGGCAAATAATAATCACTCTCCTACAGCAATGTGGACCCGCCCGTGCCATACCACACCACATGTATAGGTCATAGCAATACTACATCTACTAGAATCAGGATTTTTTCAAAGTACCTCAGGAGCATTGGAAGGTGTATTCCACAGTGCAGTAGATACATTTCTCACACATGTGTTGGATGCCATCATCAAAATAATGCCCCAATATCTGACATTTCCCAAAACAACAATGACTCAGAGACAATTGAAGGAAGGAGTTTATGAAATTGCTTAATTTTAAAATGTCCTGGGTGCCACTGACAGCACACATGTCAACTGCTCCCGCCAGCAGACACAGCCCATCTGTATCCTAATAGGAAGCATGCATACTCCATTAATGTACAAGGGATATGTGATGACAACTACTACTTCACAAATGTTGTAGCCAAGTTTCCGGGCAGAGTGCATGATTCATATAAGTACTGCCACTCAACCATTAATGATCATTTTGAACATGGAACATATGGGGAAGTTGTATCAGTAGGTAAGTTAAACATCAAGAATATATCACACAAAGGAACACAAATAATAGTAAAAAAAACATGCCCATGCATGTGGGACACAAAAGTAGTAAAATTACTGTAACATATGTAACATTAATATTGTGTCATCACTAAATAAGGTAATGTTTTTGAAAATCTAGTTGTGTGTAACACTATGTTGTACAGTGTAATGTATTGCCTTTCCTCACCGAAGTATTGAGATATGTATGTACATCTGTATGCCCTAAGTCTTTGTCACTTGTAGCCTGGTCCTAAGTCATATGACTAGGTGTAGCAGCAAGTTGTACTCTGCACACAACTCACAGAACACCACATCAGAAAAGTATTAGACATGCCTGGGTGAGCCATCAACAGGCAGGAGTGGTGGAGGAGTGGAGGAGTGAAGGACAAGATAAATGCAGACACCTTAGTGGGTCATTCCATCCCTACTCAATCAACAAACCTATTCCTAGCAATTATGTCTAGTAGATATCTACCATGGAATTCCATAAATGTCCAGTACAAATTGAGACTTGGGGGAAGAATGTCAAACATTGGTGGGATCCTAGCAATTATGTCTAGTAGATATCTACCATGGAATTCCATAAATGTCCAGTACAAATTGAGACTTGGGGGAAGAATGTCAAACATTGGTGGGATGCTCAAATGCAACTAAAGTGATGGTAACCACCACAAACTTACTTTTGCCTATTTACCTTCCATTGCTAAAATGGTTTTGCCCTGAAAACTACCCAAAGATTAATGCAAGGGAGCACTAAGCACTGTTTTGTGTTCTGTAATGCCAAGGGCGCATAACATGGATGGTATATGGGTATTCTCATGCAACCATTAATGCTTATTGAAAAAAAATGCACTTCAAACCAGGTGTTAAATGGCTATTTATTTACATTCCTCTTTGCATTTCAAAATGTGCATGTGTGCTGCACTGTACAGCACACATACTTTTCTTGCCTAGGCATAGTATTTTATACCAGAATGATACCCTTTACATACAAAATCTATGCTACACTCACCGTACATCCTAACACTGTGGCACAAAGGTCTGTGCCTGGCACACAGTAGCTAAATCATGCACCAGACCTAGGGAGAGGGGAGGAGAGTGCCATATCTCTGTAAAGCTGAAGCTCTCCTGCTCTTTCCTTGTCACTCAGGGCAGCATGTTTGGCTGCTGTTCTGCGCTGCATGACACTTTTCAGAATCTGGACCTACATTGTTATTTTAGCCATAAGCATGCAGCTTGTGCCCTTTAGCCTAGTAACGGTTCATTTTATTTTCTGAGCAGGATCTCTCTTCTCTGGTGATGCTTTATGCACAGTAACTGTTTTCATTCCTTTTACTTGGACATGCTCATTCTGTGCTTTGCTCAAGGCTGTCTCCAATATGTTGTCAGTACCAAGTGGAACACTGCAACTTTTGTCACTTCACAAGAAACATACGTGTTCTTAGATTTAGGGCAGGTTTCTCAGAACATCAGTTTTTTTATTATAAAACATCCCTCTGCCATTAGAGGGAGAGTTCCAGTGGAAAATTGCCACAGCACGCTGTTGCTTCACTGCATATGTCTGCTGAGACTTGGTATCTTTCCATTTACATCAGAAAGGACTCTCAGTAGACGTACAGCTCTCTTCACTGCTATAGTATTCAGATATGAGGGATGGTGTTTCCTAGGGAGCCTGAAGAGTGGATTAGGGCTAACACTGTTGTGCTCTGTGACACTATGTTGGGAATATTCTTCTGTTTCACTTTCCTTGTCACCGCATTGCTAATATTATTGTTATCATTCTAATCATTGCAGTGCATGGTATTTTATCTGGAACTCAGGTGATTCAATAAACTATATTGAACCTTTTTATGCTTCTGTTTGTCTTTGCATGGGTGAGACAAATCCAACTGAGCGGAAAGGATGAGGTCTATTGCACCTCAATTCCCCTGAGATATCAGAATGTCATGCATCCGGCTGCCATAAATTACCACCACTTTGAGGTGCTGGTTAGATACTGCTAGCTGGCCGGAAGGGCTAGGACAACAGTTGTCACATGTTGTGGAATAGGACTCAGTTCCCCACAAACCGAGTGGTGCTGCTACCCGAATCCAGCAATCTTGTTTAGTATAATAAGAGCCAACACAACAGCATCTTATCCTGGTCAAATACATAAGGAGCAAAGCCTTCTAACTATCTCAAACATCAAAGATGCATGTGCGTTTGACTTTTTCAATGCAACGTAATGCCCACGATGTCAAAAGTCACACAAGGCAACACAAAAACCTGCTGTCATGACGCAAGAGATGGATGTGTCCTGACACATGTTCTCCATGTCTGACTCTGTTAAATAGATAGCAGGAGGGTCAGAAGTCTCAAGGCTCTCCTAGGAATTGCTAACTGATTTTGCCTCTGAAGGTCAGAGATTTACAATTGTGTGGTGGGCTAGTGGGTGTGGTGCTGGTTGTCTGGAACAGTCTTTTGAAAGTATCAACGCTACATTGCTCTCTATCTTTACTTGGCCGAGCATCAATATTGACGTCGTAATGCCTGGGGAGGCACATAGGGCAGGAATGTAGGCACGCACACAAGTTCTACTGCCTATATTTGATTCTCTGGAAATAGGGTAATAATGTTTTTCGTAGTTTGTTACCTTCCTAGGATGCTGGCTGCAGGAGGGCATATTGGAAAGGGATATCCACTAAATGAGAGACGGAACAGGTGGTCACATGTTGCCTTTAGGGTATCCCAGACCCATGGTGTTGAACACACCATGAAACAAGTCCAGCACTGATGGGTGGACATTGTGGCCCATGATAAGGATCTGTTGCACCATATTGGCATTGAAGTGAATAGGCCTGTCGGTAGGTTCAGTTCCTGTATATCGTTATGACATAGCCATTTAAAATGGCCCATTTGGTATACAATTTATTTATCATATTTAGCAATGATGTTGATTGTTCTGTGATGTATATCACACACACATAATTTTGGAATTCATACTGAGATGATTAATAAAATGCACCAGGACAAAATGGAGGTGTTACAAATGTGTGCTCTAATTATCCTTTATACTGCATCACCAGGTAGACAGCTTAACTAATTATTTTTCATCTCCCATTTTACGTAAATGTTAGATATCTGTTACAATACATACCGGAATGCCAAATATTTACTATTTTCTTAAGAATCATGGGCCATACTCACAAAGGTTCAGCGTTGGCTTAGCGTTACTTTGTTTAATGCTAAAGAAACGCTAAATAGAGTAATTGTCAAACCAATGCAAATTGGAATTTGTTTTCTATGGAAAAGTAACACAGAGCAGGGATAAATGTTGTTTTACATAACGTAGCATCAAGGATTGTATTACATGGGTTGCACATATGAGTTCCCATGCATGCACACATGCTTTTTGATGCAAATCCACATTCACTAACATTAATGGGCTGGGATTTTGCACAAAAATAACCTATGCTGAAATGCAGGCATCAGACAGAGAAATATGTTATTTTTCTGTGCTTATCAAACTTTGCATGTGCGTTGCACTGTACAGCACACTTACAAAGTGGTAGGAAAACAGTGTTCTCACTTGTCTAGGCAGAGTATTTTGTCCTGAAAGGGTACCTTTATTGTACAAAATCCATGCTAGACTCATGCACACAACCTATCACTGCGGCGCAAAAGTCCGTGCCTGGTGCATAGCAGCTGAAATCTGTGCCAATGCTAGGGAGACGGGAACAGTGAGCCATTTCAATGTGAATATGTCACTCTGCTGCTCTCTCCTTGTCATGCAACACATCCTGCATTGTTGGTTGTTGCACTGCATTTCATGACAGCTTTCAGAATCAAGCTCTATGTGTCCTATTACCATGTATATTTTAAGGATATATATAAAAGAATGATGCAAACAAAAATATGTCTTTATGTTAATTTCAAGGTGGGCCAGAACCTATCACTCTGGAGTATTTGAATGTTGACACTTCTTCTGATGGTAAATATGGACTTTTTATGTGATTTAGGGCCAGATGTATGAATCTGGCTCATTGCGATTCGGTAACTGCGATTTTTAAGAAATCGCAATTACCGACTCGCAAAGGGCCATGTGTCACATTTGCGATTCGGTAATTGCGATTTCTTAAAAATCGCAAATGCAATTACCGAATCGCAAATTGCGATACTGGCCTCATTCGCAGCTATGGGCCTGTTGGCCCATAGCTGCGAATTTTTTGCATTTCGCAAATTGCGATTTCTGAAACAGAAATCGCAATTTGGGAAAAGCAAAGGGCCAGGGTGCTGGGGGCCTAAGGCCCCCTCTCCTGCACCCCATTTTATTTTTTTCCACATGTAAAGTACACACATGCCAAAAGGGCATGTCTGCTTTACATATCAAATAAAAAAATGCAGTTTTACTGCATTTTTTTATTTTGCACCAGGTTACCACCTGGTTGCAGGTCATGGTATTTTGCATTTGCAAAATACCATTCTGCGAAAAATCGCAATTTGCGTTTTTTTGCAGAATTGCATTGCGACCTGGATTTTGCAAATCACAAATTGCGATTTGCAAAATCCAGGTCGCAACGCAGAAAATCGAAATTTTTGCGATTTTCTGTTTTTGGTCTGCGAATGCATTTGATGCATTGCAGACCTCGATTTTGCACTCGCAAACGGCCGATTTCGCTGTTTGCGAGTGCAAAATCTGTTCATACATCTGGCCCTTAGTTATCTGTTTCATCATAAATCTGAACATTTTTGTATTATGTATCATTGCGGTACACTTGACACATAACTTGGTTTACATGCCATTCAATTTTTGTACCATGTGTACTCATACCAGTTAGTTACTATGCATTTTCCCTTTATTATTTATGTAAGCCATCGTACAGTGGAGGTGGGGGCCAATCTAGATTTACTACTTGTTAGAGGTTTGTTATATGTGTGAGAATAGCAGTCAAATGCTGGTGTGTGTGACTGGACAAGTGTACATGTATGTGTGTGTCAGCCTATTGCTCTATGTATGCAACATAATATAGTACCAAAGAAAATGAAAATTGAGGCAATGTTGTCAAATTCATTTGGAACACCCACCCAAACAAATGTATTTTTCAATTATTGCAAACCATAACATAGTAGGGATCTCCTTTTTGTTGGTAATGAACAGATAGTCCCATGGTTGTTAATTGGTACATCCTGTGCACAAACCCACGAGTTTTGTGTCAAATCTCAAACGAACAACAGTAGAGATTGTATAGGCATGACTTGAATGCCACATGAAAGCAGGCATCAAAATATGACAAATCCCCTGTTTATTCATGAAAATTACAGATTTCCATGTGTTCTGCTGCGTACAGTTTATATCCAAAGAGTGAATGCAGTGTATATTGCATGCCATAGGAAAGGTTATTGGAAGGCCCACTGTCCTGTCAACCACCTATGTTACACTTTAGCAGACACACTTCCATTGTCTGACGAAGGAGTTTGCTTTGGCATTGACTACCTAGAAGTCTGTCCTCCTGGCTTGTGAAGGTGGTCTTGCTGAGCAGTCTTGTAGGCTGCTAGAATTGAAATGACGATGTTCAAGAAGCTATGTGTGATAGAGAGGGTGTTGGATGGATCACTGCTCAGCAGGTGCCATATTGTTAAAATTTGTTTGCTGAGTGATATTGTGTTGGGAAGCATATATGCTTGAGAGTGTGTGTTGACATGGATGTTTGATGTAGTGGATGGTTTAGTGTTGGGTGTAGGCATTGTTGGTGCTTGTGTGGAATATGTATTGGGAGTGGGTGTTTCCAACTTTGATGATTTGGTGGGGGGGTGTGACAATGTCAGAACTGTAACTAGCTGCACGGAAAAGCTCCTACTCTGGCGTGAGGTACCACTCAGCAGCTGTTGGTGGAACAGTGTTGGTGGCTGAGCATCCTGAGGTGAACTGGAGAGTATTGGTGGGCCCTGATCAGATACGGATTCCTGGGGCTATGTGAAGTCCAGCAGCTAATCGGTGTAGACGAAGTTACCTTCAACTCTGCCACAGCGCACATCCCATGCACAGTTGTGTTTCAGTTTCAAAACTGTAGGTCCTGTGAGGGTGGCGGAGTGCAGGTGCGGTGATGTGATTTCCTGGGCTGGTGGATGATGTCAATTAGAGTCCACTCACTTGGCTCCTTCTCATGAAGAGCATTTGTCAGATGAAAGCAATTTTGTGTGCTGCACATCTGTTACCATTTGTCAACTAATTACATATGTTACTTTTGAAGTATGCTATGCACCTTAACTGTCAAACATGGATAATTACTGAGCATTAGGGGCTTTTGTGGTCTACACTGACTCTTACTGTTAAGTTGCACACAGTTGTACTGTGATCAAAGAATTTTGAATTTCAGAACATAAGTACATTTCAACAGATTGCTCTTGTTATTGAGTGGACCTTTCTTTGTCCATGGTGGTGTGTGACAGCAGCCATTTTGTAAGTCAACATGAGAGTTACACGTATAATTACACACACACATATATATATATATATATATATATATATATATATATATATATATATATATGTATATATATATATATATATATATATATATGTGATGCAACACATATAAAGTGCTTAGGTGTACGTGGGTTATATAAGTGGCATATCTGAGGTTGCTGGCCATTATCAATCATAAATTGTAGACATGGCTCTCCATGAAGTATAGTGACAGCAATAATCCTATGCTACCTTCACATTTATGTGACAGTAAGTTATGGTGTTTTTACCTACATATATAACTTAATTTATTTACTAGAATGTTATTAGTTTAATGTCAGCATTATGCAGTGTGAAACCATGTCTTGGAAGTGTAGATATATCTTGCTATTTTATTGTGTCCATTGATACATGAGTTTTTAGTTGCATTTTAATTTGATCAAGTTTCATTTTTGGGTGAAGGGAATCTAGATGCTGGTGTAAAACGCATACTGAACAAGAAGAAGACATGTCTGCAACATCTGGAGGAGATATCTACATATTTCCGGGCTATGGTTAATGCTGGAAAAAAGGGAAAAGCGAGCAGCAGAGTCACAGAGTTCTGGGGCAACTAGAGACAGAGCACCAGTCCATGCATCCAAGCACATAATGTCAGGAGGTAGGGCACAGATTAGTGCTTTCAGCTCTGGCATTCCTACTGGCAAAAAATCTGAAGTTTCTTAGTTATTGCGAAAAACAATAAGGTGTTAGGGAAAGTTTTGAAGGAGATAAGGCTGTTGAGGAAAGACTTCAGAAGACAACCATACTCAAGGCACAGAGTATAATTTTTTATGTGTAGTCAAGGTCTTATTTTATGTGCTTTCACATCCTACAGTTGCATGTTGTTTTTACATAAATATTTTGACAAAGCTGATGATGTTATCCATGTATCGGTAGGCATCTCCAGCCCGGTGGGGAGCATGTTTCCACCGACCACATTACGAGGTTGCACACTGCCAGGATATCTGCCGCGGTTGACCCGCCATTATAAGCGTGGAAAAAACAAACAACATAAAAGGGGACACACACCTACAGCAACACAGGCACATCTGTAGCCTCCATGAAACCCGAATTGGAAGTCTTCCCAATGCTCCTGCTGGCCATACAACTCCAGAACCAGTGACAGCGATGAAGACACCAACCGTAAGTACACACGCCTAGCACACACTGGAGGGAATGCCATTAGTACACACACACAAACATAACATACACACCCAGCACGGCTAATGGCTACCACACACACAGGCAAACAAACAACCGTACCAACACACACACACACACAAACCACACACAAAAATTGAACACATGCAACACATAGATGTGGAAGGAAAGCCAGGACAAGTATGTAACCCCGACACCAAGGGGTCCCTGGTACAGATATATTCAATAGCAATCTGAATAAATAATTAAGTAATAAACAACAGAGGCTTACTAGCCAGTCCAACTGGAATGTGTGCCCCAGGAACACAGGGCAATATCCATGGCCCCAGACAATGGGGTGTGCAGGTACCTCAGGGGTGTTGGGGGATCTGCGGTGGGGGCTTGGGTTTTGAGGGGGTTCCTTAGGTTTGGATTTGGAGGGGGGTCCTTTAGTTTGGGTTGGAGAGTTTAGGTTTGGACTTTGATTTTGTGGGAGGGGACTTGGGTTTTGCTTTGGGAGGGGTGACCTTAGGCTTTGTCAGGGTAGAAGTCTTAGGTGGGGGAGGGACATGGCTAGTACCAGGTGGACTATGGGAGGACTGGGAGGTGGAAGGCAGGGGTTTTAGGGAGAGGAACAGGGTGTTGGAGGGAACAGGTACTAGGTCAGTGGGAGGGAACAGGGAAAACCCATGCAGGAGAAATTTTTTAGGGGCACAAGGTTGGTCAAGGGAGAAACATTTGGGAGTGGAGGGAAAGGGAGTGGGTGTGAGGTGTGCACAGTGAGGTGCCTTGGGTGCAGGTGTGAGCATGGATATCATGTGTGCTGTCTGACTGTTGGGTGTGTGAGGGTGGGCGCTTAAGTGTAATGGGAAGGGGGAGGAGCTGCAGGGAGATGGCAGGGTGGATGTGTGAATGTATGTAGTGATGGTGACATGCTGCATGTCGGGGTGTTGACAGTTGTGCTGAGTGTTCATGTGGTGTGTGAGATGCATGCATGCAGGTCTGCTATTGTGGGGAAGGTGGGAATGAGGGCACTTGTCGCAGGATCTGGGAGTGATGATGTGGTGACTTCAGGTATAAGTAGTGTAGTGTCTGTGAGGGGGAAGGTGGGGGACTCCATGTAGGGAGTGGATGTTGTTGTGTCTGCATATGTCTGTTGTGTGTGTGCATGGTGGTGGTGTCTTTTGTGGTGCTTCTGTTTGTCCTTCCGATCTGTGTCTTTTGATGTGGATGCAAGTTGGTATGAAGGTGTGCATGAGGGGAGAGGGATGTAGGATTGAGAACAGGTAGTTGGAGTGGGGACGGAAGAAGAAGGAACACTGGCTGCTGTCAATGAGCAGGCAAGGCATAGAAAGAATCTCTGCAGGACAGCCAGGGCACCGTGGATGCCTTCCAGGTAGGCAGTGGACTGCTGCATTTGTGATGCCAGTCCCTGGATGGCATTCATGATGGTTGACTGCCCCACAGAGATGGACCACAGGAGGTCAATAGCCTTCTCACTGAGGGCAGCAGGGCTGACTGGGGCACGGGCAGAGGTGCCTGCGGCAAAGGAGATTCCCACCCTCCTTGGTGAGCGGCAACTGATTGGGGAGCTACAGGGAGGGCGGTGCTGGTAAGGAGGTGGTGGACAAGGATGGTGCTGGGATGTCCCAGATAGGTCTGCTCCCTGCGATGGCGTCTATCTGAGGAGGAATCCGTAGATGTAGATGTCGATCCTGTCTCCCCCTGTGACACTCCCCTCGCCTTCCATTCCCCTGGTCTCCTCGGCTCTGCTGGTATCAGCTTCCTGGGTCCTGTGGGCTGCAGTTTCCCCATTCGCAAGGGGCCCCTTCGCCTGATGATGCTGATGCACACAAAGACAGTGCTGGAGAGGGAGGGAGGGTGGCAGAGAAAGACAGGGTGCAGTGTGTCAATAACAACCCTACATACACACAGAGTAACAACATCAATATCTGCTGCTATGCCATGGAAGGCTATGCTCTGACCTATACATGCTACAACAGTAGGACACCATGTGGGAAACTACAGCAATGCTGAAGTAAACTGCTAATGGTGGAACAGAAGCACTCATGTACTTGATGAGGGACATCCTAGTAACAATTGCCCAGTGCCTGGCACATTTCTATGGTCGTTTAGGGAGACATATCCTGTACTCCTTACTCAACAGAATCCTGAATGGGTAGGTAGCTTGCCCAGTAATCCATTGACAAATAGCACAGTAACATCTGGGCCCACTGTGCCTATCTAGACCTACAGTACATGACAACTGATGGAGGACTCACTAATTACCTCAGTCAAAGTGGTAGGCTGATATCGATGGCAATGCCCTGACACCTCACTTGTACTGATGCTGATGGTAGAAGCTGGGCTCTTAAGCCTTGTTGAGGGTGACAACACAAATCCCAAATTGGAAGTAAATGCCAGGGTGGCTGATGCCATAGTCTGTGTGTAACTAACAATGACCTACGCTACATCTTTCTACTAGTAGTTAACCCAAAGCCATACAGGCATAACATTATCAAGGTGTCAGTGTGTACTTACCCCCATGTGCTTTCTGTGCTGCCCTCAAGCACACATCCACCTCAGGGTAGGCCACCGCCAAAATGTGGGCCGTTAGGGGGGTCAGAGTCCAATGGGCATCCCTCCCTCATTGGGAGGAAGTTCCCAGCTGGGCCTCTGCTGTCTTACGAGCCCAGCGTCTCTGGTCCTCCCACCACTTTCTACAGTGAGTGCTCAGCCAGCTATGGACCCCAGAGGGTCCGCACTTGCTTGACAATGGCACTCCAAATCCCCTTCTTCTAATGGGCGCTGACCTGCATGGGTGACACAGACAGAAGGACAATGTCATGTAAAGTGGCATTACAGGATCAGGAGTGGACATCACACATCAGATACATTTCATGACCACACTTACAGGTCATCATGCCACTAACGCTCATCCCAATGCCTTTCATCCTCATGAACATCACACAGGACAGTGACATGAGACTCACCTACTGCTCTGGTGCCCCATACAGCTATCCATACAGAGGTAGGACCCCATCCACAAGCTTGTCTAGCTCTTCCTGGGTGAAGGCGGGGGACCTATCTCCTGCAGGATGTGGCATAATGACTTCCAGAGTCAGAACACGGCAGCACACGCAGTGGAGGTCTTGCTTGCATGAGTGTCAGGAGTCAAGTGAGCTATGTAACAGTAAAGGGCGGTCACGCCTGCCTCATACATGACCGTCACCGCCGGCAGTGATCACCATTGGCCCCAGTCTCCCATAGGCAACAATGTTATCCAATGTTGAGTTGTACATCGGTTTAGACTGCCTACCGCCATTACATCTAATGCAGACGGAATGAGGTCACTTCCAGCTGTCCTGTGCATACAAGACAGAAAGCTGCCATTTTACATGCAATAAGTGAGGAATTTTATTTGCGTCATGGATGATATATACTGACTACTGTATAGAGTGACAATGTCCACACATTGCATACATCAACTTTTGACTTCTCCTCTCTCCTATTCCCAGAAATGGTGCAATGTTGATGATGAGACATGCCCCTGTGTACCGGCCCCTAGTCGACTTGGCTACCTTGGAAGAGAGGCATGTCATACAGAAGTATTGTATGAATGGTCAGACCATCATGGAACTGTGTGGCCAGTTGGAGCCTGATCAGTTGCCTGGTAACGTCATCCCTATGCCATCCTTCCCTTAGTACAGGTGTTGTCAGTTCTCCACTTCCTTGCCTCAGGGACACTTCAGATGACAGTGGGCTTGGCAGCAGGGATGTCACAGCCGATGTTCAGCAATGTGTTGAAGGATATACTGTGTGCTTTGCTCAGGCATCTGTCCTGCTTCATCAGGTTCCCTCAATGTGCGGATTTGGCCACTGTTAAGACTGCCTTCAACAATTTGGCACATGTCCCTGATGTGATAGGGACCTGTAGGCGGGTGTCTTCCACCACGCCTACCAGCTCCTCCGACTGGCGCCGTTCACGTGCCTCGGTCGGGGAAGTCTCGCGTTCCCATGGCAACGTGGGATCGCCTACATACGCCTGGGACTCGGATTTCCGGGTCCCGGGCATTGAAAGGGAGGACGGACGCCGATCCAAGAGGGAGGAGCTTCCCTCGGCATCGAAGAGGACGAAAGGAGACCGCGAGCAGGAGAGAGAGACGGAAACAATCCCCGAAGGCGACGAGACCGTGAACCAAAGGATTTCCGGGACCTGGACAGAGCCTACAACTTCGGCCGGATCCCAAGAGACGAACACTTTCCGCCACGCCCCTGGAGGGACGTGGCTCAACAAGGTACGGTCCTTGTTCCAAGGATGCCATAACCTAGTAAAAATACAAGGGGACAGGGGGGCGGGGAGTGAGACAAGAGTGGAGGGGTCTGAGGAGGGATTTGAAGGGAGACACCAGGAAAGACCGTACTAAAGACCAGCATGGCCTATAGGGGAGCACTAAGGGTGTTTTGGACAATCGCACATGTTCCTACTCTCCCACTCATACACGGCCAGGTTTTCTTCTCTCTCTCTCTCTCTCTCTCTCTCTCTCTCTCTCTCTCTCTCTCTCTCTCTCTCTCACTCTCTCGCTCTCTTCCCTGTTTTGTCTTTAGCTCTTAGTTGTTTGTCAGAAATATCCCTTTGTCCAACTTAGCGTTTCTTCCGTTCCTTTTGGTTTCTCGGTACACCTGGGAGTCCACAGCTACACAGCGCCAGTCAAGAGGGGAACCTATAAAAGACACGGAGAAAGAGACATTAAAGAGAAAAGCCCGGTGGAGTGAACCAACAGTATTTTTTTTTTCTCATTTTTCACAAACTCTTTAATAAATAAGCACTCTCACTTAAAACAAGTCTCAGAGTCCTTCGTACCACACACACCCCGCCACAGGACCATAGATGGCACCCAGATTGCCTTGGTTCCACCCAGGGTAAATGAACAAGTCTACAGGAACCGGAAAAACTTTTATTCCATAAATGTCCAGGAGGTGTGTCTTGCTGACCACTATACCTCTCAGGTTACGGACAAGTTCCCTGGTTCTGTACATGACTCATACATTCTTCAGGACAGCAATGTCCCACAGATGATGGCACAACTACAGAGGGACCGGGCCTGCCTCTTCAGTGTGTATCCAATAGTACGTGTTCCCCTGTAATCTCACCTCTCTTCACAATCTTCCCCCTCTATCCACCGGTATTGAAATGTGTTCTACTTTTGTGCACACAGGTGACTCTCTGTACCCCAACATTCCCTGGCTGCTGACACCTGTGAGATATCCAACTTTAGATGGTGAACATGAGGTCCACGGCAGGAGAGGCATGACATCGAGAGGACCTTTGGCCTATTGAATGCCAGATTCCGCTGCATACATGTCTCCAGAGGTGCCCTACTATACAGACCACTTAAAGTCTTCCAGATCATTGTTGCCTGCTGCATGTTGCACAATCTGGCTCTGAGGCATCACATCTCATTGCTGGATGTAGAGGAGGTGGCAGCTGGACCAGTGGCTGATGAAGGGGACATAGTCAATGATGATGAGGATGCAACTGACTCCAGAGCAGAGTTCATACTTCCCATGAGAAACCAGTATGTGTCATGTGTTATGTATGTGACCTGTACTCCTGTCTGCCTTATGACATAGCTCCTCCTGGTGTCTGTCATCAGTGGAGATGTTGAGTGCAGCTCACCCTCTGGGTGGGTTTAAGAGGGGGTACATTTTGGCCATCAGAGGAGGTGTTGCAGTTCAAATGTGAGTGCTAGTTTCACTCTGCCGTTGTGTAGCATCACAAGTGCAATTTATTGTCCATGTGCTATGTTCCCTATGGTGTCATCAGTATTGGTTTTTATCATCACAGTCGACAATGGGAGAATGTGTAACCTAACTGTTACTGACTGTGGAACATGCCTTTAGTTGAGTTTGAGTTGCCAGCTGTGAGGGATGGACCATTGGCTATGGATGTCTTGGAAATGTAGATCTGACATGAGCGTATGGTTTGTGATTCCACCTTACAAATCACACTAGGGATTGAGACAGTGTATAGCATGTGTGATGAGTGGCCTACACTGACTCCTATCATGATAGTTGTGCCTGTCTTGGTTTATTTACAGGGCATTCGTGTGGTGATACTCTGGTTCCTGCCTTGCCTGTTGGCTCCCTTGACACATGTATCCAGAATATGGCTGCTCTACCATTAACAATGCTGCATTTTGCTCCCCCTTCCGTCTATCACACAGACATTTGCAGGGCAATGGTTTGATTGTAGTGACATGTTATTCAACAGAAAATGTTACTTATTACAATAAAGACACAAAGGCAGTAGCTGTGCTTAAAGGTGTTTAATGTTATTTACAAGTGCAATGGGTGATGAGTGGGGTCATGGTGGGTGTAATCATCAGAGAAGTTGTTCCAACTATAGGTAGTCCAGTTCAGTATCCAAGGGGCCATGGGAAAATGGAGACATGACAGTGGACAGTCAACAGGGTGTGTCAGTGGCAGACAAGGGAGAATGTTCAGGAGAGGGTCACTTTGTGGCAGTGGTCTTGGTCTCGGCATCAGGTCCTGCAGGATGTCTAGATGGATGTCCTCGCTTGTGTGTGGGTTCCTCAGCTACAGGGGGAGGGGTGCTGGTGCTCTGGTAGGGCCTCCATTCGACTAGGTGCCACAGAAGTGGAGGGCTGTGTTGGAATGTGGCTAGTGGAAGGGACCTGCTGGTGGGTGGAGGACGCACGCAGGATGGTGATCAGTTTCTTCATTACCCCTGCAATAGATGCCATGGTGGCACTGAGGGTCTGCCACTGCTGCAAGGCCTCCCAGTGGTATTCCCTTTGCAGCTTCTGGTCCTCTTGGACGGTTGCGAGGATCTTACCCATAGTGTACTGTGACTGGTGGTATGCTCCCAGGACTTGAGAGATGGCCTCCTGGCCAGTCGTTCCCCTTGGGAGCTCCATCCATTGGCCCACAGTTGCCCTCCCACTGCCCCTGGCCCCCTGTGCCCCTGGCACAGTGTGTCCAACCCAGTTGCACCAGGACCTTCATCAACTTGGGCGTGTGGGCTTGACTCTGGTCCCTGTATGGTGGGGAACACTGCTGATTAACCTTCCTTGGGACACAGGTTTGAGGATGAGGGGTTGTCTGTGCTGTGGTAGCCACATGAGTGGGGGACTCCGATGTGTTCAGGTTGGGGCTTGTGGTGGTGGACTGACCAGTTGTCCCAGAGGGGCCAGGCAAGTCCACACTTTCCAGACATCCACTGGGGCCTTCATCCTGGGGAGGGCTGTCTGTCTCTGGCATCAGCTGCCGGGTGGCAGTGGCAGCAGGAACCTGTGGGGAGGGTGTTACATTGTGGAGATGTACTTGTTCGATCATCGTCTGATGCATGAATTAGCTTGACTTGCTTCCCAGTGATGGCAATGACATCACTGCAACACTGCAGACATTGCTTGCATGTGACATATTGTGGCATTGTTTTCGATTTCCATTGAGGGTTGGGGATTGTGGATAGCAGTGTTTTCATGGCTATGTGCTGGAAAACTGTCAAAGCATGCAGTTGGTGTGGCTTGTGCTATGGTTTTCCGTGCAGGTGTTCCACTGTGAAGTGGGACTGTCAATTTTTGATGTGCAGGGAGTGATGCATTGTGGAGCTTCCTCTTCCTCAGACAAAATATTTGTCTCAGCATTAAAAGTCGAACTTTGGGCAAGGTTTTTTTATTCATATTTTTGGTTTTTGGACATACTGATGGTAACAGACTGTGACTTGTGATAATGCTATACCCTCCAGAGCTGATACATTTCTTTCCTGAGAGCAGACCATTAAAGTGTTCCTGGTTATGAGAGTTGTCTTAATCTATTGACTGACTCCAACAAAAGTTCCATTGTTAACGTTGTTTCCGCATTGTTTGTAAGGGAACAAGCACTTGATCTTTTATCATGAAACGAAGTGGTAGGAGCTGATATCTTTTTTTTCTCTTCATGTTTTATTATTTTCAACATATCCTCATGGATTTCCATGAGGGAGCCATCCATATCATGCAAAAATGAATATAACCCATTTGTTTGGTCTAGCAGGGCCATGGTGGTCTTTAAGGAATTATTTGTCTCCTGCAGATCAGCCTGTAGTATTGCTAATCCCTCCTTCACTACCTAAACTGTTTTCTCTTGGGTGTTGTGGGTACGTAACTCAAATGCATGTAAATTCTCAAGATTCTGAGACTGCAGGATGTGTGTGCTTGCAGTTGATGATGCCACATTAGAAGTTTGTGTTGTAATCTGTGTTTCTACCTCTGTACAATTAGTTTGTATGTGATTTGGGTCTTCAACATTTTGGAGTAGTACATACAAGCTTTCTTCATCTATACTTGATAAGTATAAATTATTATTTTCGTGGGCTACTTCAGCATTGTTGTCCTGACTCTCTGACATGAAGTTACCTACACCTGACAGGAAAACATTTCCATCACAACAGGTAACGTGAGTGTGATGTACATTCACTTTTTCAATTTCTACCATCTTATTTATTTTTAAAAAATTAAATTATACTATCTCAGAGTTACAAAGGTTTTGGTGTTTGTATGTGTGTTGAGAAAGGCGTAGCTGCTTCACTGGAGCAAGTCTTTATTGTGAAAGAGTGTGTGCTCAGATAAATGACATTAGCACATATATGCATAGAAACATACAACATATTGGCCCTCATTACAACCCTGGCGGTCGGTGATAAAGCGGCGGTAATACTGCCAACAGGCTGGCGGTAATAAATATGAAATTATGACCACAGCAGAAACTTCTCAGACAGACAGACACTTTAACACACTGACCGCCAGGGCGAAACCAACAGGCACCACAGCAGTAACCGCCAACAGCCAAGCGGAAGACAATGTACCACCCACAGTAATATGACCCACCTATCCGCCACCTTTTCCGGGGTGGTACCAATGACATCGAAAGCCTGGCGGAAACAATTCACAGAAGGGAAATGACTCACCTCTGGAGACTCAAGGAAGAACCACACCCCCATGGACCCTGAGTTGCATGTATTTCCCCATGCTCTTCTACCTTCTGCTCAACTATGAACACCAACGCCAGCGAAGGTGACCACGGTGAGAACTGCTGCCTAGCACACAGGGGAGGAAAGAGAGAGTGACACACACATGCAACATGCAACACCCCCACCCCCAACACCATACACACAAGCAGATGAAAGGACATTACATATTCACCCCATACCCCACAGGAATAATGCAAGGACAGAAGGAATTGATTAAAGTGAGTGTAATAAGTTAAAATACTATAAATACGTGCATCCAGATAAAAAGTATATACATATTTACAATGTAAGGGACACTGCCCAGTCCTCAATGTCCGTGGACCACAGGGCCACATCACAAAGTCCAAGGCCCACCTCACTCCTGCAACAACACGGAGAGAACACTGCAGGTGCATCAGGTCAAAAATAGACAGGCACCTCAGGGGCATGGGGAATGGGGGGGGCACCTCAGCAGGAAGATGGTACATGCCCATCACTCTGTCCCGGGGAGTGCAGGGTCACAGTCTCTCAAGTGGGTGACTTGCCCACTGCTTGGTCCTGGGGAGTGCAAGGCCACAGTCTCTCAAGTGGGTCACTTGCCCACTGCTTGGTGCTGGGGAGTGCAAGGCCACAATCTCTCTAGTGGGTAACTTTACCATTGCTTGGTCCTGGGGAGTGCAAGGCCACAGTCTCTCTAGTCGATGGCTTCTTCCACTGGTTCTGGAGGGGGCATTGTGCCCAGTGAGCTTTATCCTGGAAGGATGGGGTGAGTGGATGGCTTCTTCCACTGGTTCTGAAGGGGGAATTGTGCCCAGTGTGCTTCATCCTGGGAACGATGGGGTGAGTGGATAGCTTCTTCCACTGGTTCTGGGGGGGGCATTTTGCCCAAAGTGCTTCATACTGGGAAGGATGGGTTGAGTGGATGGCTTCTCCACTGGTTCTGGAGGGGGCATTGTGGAATGTAATGCAGATGCTGGTGAGTGCAACGTCACAGTCTCTCACCTGGATGTCCGACTCACAGGATTTTCAGGGACCTGGCGGCACAACAGCCCATGTACGCAGGACTACACACTGTCCGCCGACGGTGATGGCTGTTCAGTGGTGGCAGTGTGCTGCTGCTGCTGGTAGTGGTGGGGGGAGGCTCCAGCCCATTCCCTGCAGCCTCGGACGGCTGCCCACAGTGGCTGCTGCTGCTGGCAGTGGTGCTAGTGGCAGTGCTGGCAGTGGTGGTGGGAGGGTCCAGCCCATCCCGTGCAGCCTCGGACGGCTGCCCACTGGGGCTGCTGCTGCTGGCACTGGTGATGGTGGCGGTGCTGGCAGTGGTGGGGGGAGGCTCCAGCCCATCCCCTGCAGCCTCGGAGGGCTGCCCACTGGGGCTGCTGCTGGAAGTGGTGCTGGTGGTGGTGCTGGTGGCAGTGCTGGTGCTAGCAGTGGTGGGGGGAGGCTCCAGCCCATCCCCTGCAGCCTTGGATGGCTGAACCACCATGGTTGGTGGTGGGGGCTCCAACTGAGTCCCAGCACCAGGCCTCTTGTCCTTTTTGCCTGCTAGTGCAGGCCCCTTGCCCTTCCTGCCAGCAGCTTGGGATGGCTCCTTGCTCCTCTTGGCAGCAGCTGGGGACATCTCCTTGCCCTTTCTTTTACCAGCTGGGGGATCCTCCTTGCCCTTCTTTGCAGCAGCTGGAGGTGCCTCCTTGCCTTTCCTTGCAGTACTTGGTGCAGGCACCCTATCAGTGTGGCTGCCTGGTGCTTGGGATCCTCTCCAACCTGGTGTAGCTGTGGACACTACTGTGCCCTTGGACTGGGTGGCTGAGGTGCTTGGCTGGGTTCTGACCCCACTGCCTGATGTGAGGGATGGGGGAGGGCAAGGGAAGAGGTCAAAGGTGGAGAGGAAAAGCTTCTTAGGGACATTGGGGTGGGAGGAGGAAGATGGTCTGTGAGTGAAGGTAGAGGGAGTAGTTGTAGGAGGTGTCTGTCTGTTGTGTTTGCATGCAGGTGCATGGGCTGGATGCTGTTGTGAGGAGGATGGCTGTTGGGTGTCTGAGTGCTTGCGTTTGTGTACTTTGGGAAGAGGAGGCACAGACACAGTGGGAGAAAACACAGGGGACGTGTGCATGGAAGTGGGGGTGGTGACTGCCAGTGAGGGGTGTGTGCTGATAGGTCTGCTGGTGATGGGGGTAGTGGATGAGGATGTAGTGCATGCAGGCATGAGTGGAGACGCAACTGGGAGGGAGGTGGATGACGAGGAGGAGGGGGCCACAGTGGAGGCAGTGGATGTCGGTATGTCTGCATCTGGATGGTGTTTGTGTGAGTGCCGGTGGGATGAAGTGTGGTGCTTGTGTTTGACATGCCCACTCTTGTGTGTTGTCCTGGGTGCATGCTCGGCTGACTGTGTGCTTAGGATAGGTTGGGGTTGAGGGGAATGGGATTGGGTAGAGGAAGTTGGAGGGGGGAGGCTAGAAACAAGGACAATGGCTGCCATCAGAGAGGATGTCAGAGCCTGGATTGATCTTTGTTGGGCCGCCATGCCAGTGTGAATGCCCTCCAGGAATGCATTTGTCTGTTGCAATTGGGCTGCCAGCCCCTGGATGGCATTCACAATGGTTGACTGCCCAACAGAGATGGATCGCAGGAGGTCAATGGCCTCCTCACTCATGGCAGCAGGGCTAACTGGGGCAGGGTCTGAGGTGCCTGGGGCGATGGAGATGCCCACCCTCCTGGATGAGTGGGCACGGGAAACACACTGAGGGGCTGCTGGGAGGGCGCTACTGGTATGGGGGTGGCGGCTGTTCCTGTAGCTTAGGTGGGCACAGAGGTGTCCGCCACCACCTGGGAGCTTCCATCGGAGGAGGAATTTGTGTCAGAACTCTCCCCTCCAGTCTCCGCCGTAGTGCTCTCCTCGCCTTCCATCCCACTGGTGCCCTCACCGTCGGTGGATTTGGCCTCCTGGGCCCTGTGGGATGCAGCTCCCTCCGTCACCGGTGCCTCAGCTCCTCAGCCAAATGATGCTAATGCACATAAGGACAATGTGACAAAACAAAAAGGGAAGGGGAAGAGACAAAGGATACACTTGGTCAATGGTGCAAACAACACCACCATTGGCGTACACAACACATACACACACAGGGAGCACCCCTACGCACTATGCAATGCACTACCAGTCACAATACTAGTCACCAGCCCATGGACAAGAACACCTAACACCACTCGTAGCATACCTAAGACCCACAGATCCCTGCCCAGTAGTGGATGCCTAATAGCTTGGTTGGAGGTATTTCACATCAGAACGCTGCCCAACATGGGACCTACCAATGCTAGGCCTGGCCTAGGGGCACCCACAGGCGCACATCCTCTACACGGATACCACCCCACCATGCACAAGTTATATATTGGGGCACTGTACTCACCCTCTTGTTGCTGCTCTGATGCCCCCAAGTGCCCATCCAGCTCCGGATAGGCCACCACCAGTATGCAGGCCATCACGGGGTCAGGGTTCGACAGGAACCCCTTCCTAGTTGGGAGGCCATCCCCAGCTGGGCCTCCACCGTCTTCCATGCCCAGCGTCTCAGGTCCTCCCATCGTTTGCAACAGTGGGTGCTCCGCCTGCCGTAGACCCCCAGGGTCCGCACGTCCTTGGCAATGGCATGCATTAAACACTTTTTCTGATGGGCCCTGACCTGCAGGTAAATGGACAGAGGGAAAGATATTAGTCCGACCGTCCTGCCTGTTACACTCATGGCCCACCTTGCCCCTTCCCATCCCCATTAGCACAGACATCTCCCACCAAACATGCAGAACGCTGCCCAGGGCCCATCCACTAACCCCCCCACCTACATGAGACCTTCACACACAGCACTCCATGCATTCACGCCCCATGCATCGTACTCACGATGCACTCACTTGTTGGTCTGGAGGCTCATGAAGCATTCATTACTGGGGTAGGACCCCATCCTCCAGTCTCTCCTACTCCGCCGAGGTGAAGGCACACAGTTCACAGCAGCACTTACAGTGTAGGTCCTCTCTTGTTGAAGGTCAGGTAGCAAGTGAGTGAACAGATAGAAAATGGCGGTCACGTCCGCGGCGCTGCGTACCGTCAACGCCGGCGTACATCACCATTGGCCTCAGTCTACCATAGGCAACAAAGTTTTCCCATAGGGCTCAATGTTAACCAATGAAGAGTTGCACGGCGGTTTTCGACCGCCTTCCGCAACGGCGCATAACATCAGCAGAATTACCTCATTTCCACCTGTCCCTCCAAGCAGGACAGGCGACGCCATTTCAGGGGGAGGTGCAGGCCATGGCTCCTAATGGTGTCACAATACACATATGCACCATTTGGATCTCTCCAACAAAATACTGTTACAATCACAAAATGCATTGAAGTGTAGTGGTTGGAAATAAGAGATACTAACCAGCTGCTCACCATTTTGCCCCATAGATTGCAACCACTGCGGATGAATAGGAGATGGAGACATCCCCCCGTGTACAGATCCCTGGTGGACTTGACAACAATGGAGGACAGGCACATTATCCTCGCCTATAGACTGGACAGGGCCACAATCACAGAGCTGTGAGCCCAATTGTAGCCTGACCTGATATCTGCATTCAACTGTCACCCCACTTGGATTCCCCCCTCTTGTTCAAGTACTATCAGTGCACCATCTCCTGGCAACTGGCTCCTTCCAAGTGACCGTGGGCTTGGCAGCAGGAATGTCTCAGCCAATGTTCTCAATGGCTTTGACCAGAGTGTTGTTTGCCCTGATTTAAAACATGCACAGCTAAATCGCTTTCCCCCAGGTGGAGGATTTGGCCACAGTGAAAGCTGATTTCTATGCAATGGGACATATCCCCAACATCATTGGGGCTATTGATGGTACACATATTGCATTTGTCCCCCTCCGGCGCAATGAACAGGTGTTCAGTAATCGAAAGAGCTTTCACTCAATGAATGTGCAGATGGTATGCCTGGCGGACAAGTACATCTCCCATGTCAATGCGAAATTTCCTGGGTCTGTGCATGATGCATTTATACTGAGAAATAGCAGCATCCCATATGTGATGGCTCAACTCCAGAGGCACAGGGTGTGGCTAATCGGTGAGCTCTGGTTCCCACAAAGTGGATGTTGGTGTATGGGTATGGTGTGGGCCCTAAGGGTTGGTGTGTGGCTAACAGTTGTCCCTCGATATTTGCAGGTGACTCTGGTTACCCCAACCTCTCATGGCTACTGACCCCTGTGAGGAATCCCAGGACAAGGGCTGAGGAATGTTACAATGAGGCACATGACCGAACAAGAAGATTTATAGAGAGGACCTTCGGCCTCCTGAAGGCCAGGTAACAATGCCTCCATCTAGCAGGTGGATCCCTGTACTACTCACCCAAGAAGGTGTGCCAGATCATCATGGCATGCAGTATGTTGCACAACCTTGCCTTACGTTGCCAGGTGCCTTTACTGTAGGGGGATGAGGCTGGAGATGGCCGTGTGGCAGCAGTGGACCGTGTGGACAGTGAAGATGAGGAGGCAGAGGGTGAGGATGAGGACAACAGAAGTGCAATAATTCGTCAATACTTCCAATGACACACAGGTAAGACAGTGTAACCTCACATTTAATTGACAGTTTTGTGTTTGACATTGTCACTGGCAGGCTGTTTTTCCCACTTCTTTGGGATCTCTATTTGCAGATATTTGTGCCCCACTATCGCTCCTGGTGTGTTGACTGCATCCAACGACAGGTCATTTGTATGTTTAAATTTCTGTACAGTTGATTTACAATGTTTAAACCTTGTTGAACTAATACATACTTAAATCATTTGACATACTCCATACTTGTAATTTTTCAAAGGGTGTTTATTTAAGTGCTAAGAGGTATAAGGGGATGCACAATGGGCTGGGGTGATGATGGAGGAAAGTCCAGGGTATTGATCCAGTCTATTTGTATCACAGGTGCATTGTCCAAGGGGGCATAGGAAGGGGAGCAATGGCAGTTCAAGGTGGACAGGGTGTCAGAGTGGGACACAAGGGTGACAATCAGGAGAGTCTTATTTCCTGGCGGGGTCTTGGCAATAGTCTCTGGCTTCTGCCTGGATTGCAGGGAATGTTTGCGGGGGTGGTTCACCTTCTGCAGGGGCAGGGGTGCTGGTGGCATTTTGGTCCTGTGGCGGGACCTCCTGTCCACTAGCGGCAGCGGAGGTGGAGGGCTGTTCATCGGTTTGGCTAGTGTCAGAGGCCCGGTGGGGTGCCACTGCCTCCCTCATGAGTGGGTTATGATGGTGGGGTATGTGGGAGGTGGTGGAGTGATGGGAGTGAGGGTAGGGGTGGCAGTTTGTGATGGCATGGAGGTGGGGGTGTGATAGTAGTAAAGAGTTGCCTTACCAGAGTCCAGTCCTCCTGCTACTCTTGCCAGGCCCTCAGGATGCATAATTGCCAAGACTTGCTCCTCCCTTGTTGCTAGTTGTGGGGAGGAGGTTGGGGTCTACCACCAGTCCTCTGTACAGCTAGTTGGTGTCTTGCTGCTGTGGAACGTACCTTCCCCCATAGGTCGTTCCACCTCTTTCTGATGTCATGCCTTGTTCTGGGGTGCTGTCCCACTGCTGTACCTGTGCTCCAAATAGCTGTGGCTCTACCCAGATGATTTCCTCCACCATGACCCTCAGCTCCTCCTCAGAGAATCTAGGGTGTAGTTGTGGGCCATGGGTGTAGTGTGAGTGGCGTGGGTGAGGGTGTGTGCGGTGATGTGTTGGGGTGAATGATGCAAAGTGCGTGGATGGTATATAGGTGATGATGTTATGTGGCTCTGGTTGTGTGGGTGCTCTTGCGTCTCTCTCTGGTATCAATTTGTTCTAGTCGTAAAGGGTTGTGGGTAATTTGGGTGTGTGTTTTATAGTGGTGTGGGTGTGGTGTGTGTATGTTTGTCAGGTGTGTGTAGTTTGAAATGTCCAATATTGTGTAGTTTTGTTTGAGTGTGTGTATTTTGAGAGCGGCGGTATGTCCCACCAATGGTTTACCACCATTAAATGTCTGCCGCAGTGATTTGTGGGTCATAAAGCTGTGGGCGTAGTTCTGTTGGTGTAACGTTGGGGGTTTGGATACTGCCAGTTTATCACTGACCTTTGGGCTGGCGGACTTGTGTGTGTGGCTGTATAGTGACGGATTGGTATGTGTGTGTCATAATATGCTTGGCAGTTATCCACCGCTGCGCCGTTATGTTGGCGGCAGTCAGCATGGCAGTAAGCAAGATTTACCGCCAATGTCATAATGAGGGCCATTGTGGCCAATTTTCACAAGATGCCAGGAAATGTAGCACTGCACCCAAATATGCTGCTCTGTGTTGCGTGAAAGTGAGGGAGCATGACAGCCCCATATTGACATCAATATTGCTCTCTCCTTCCCTCTCACTAGCTTCAACACAGATTTTAGCTTCCATGTTTCACACACATATCTGAGCCACAGTACAATGGTGTGTGTGTATGTGTGTCTAGCATGGGTTTGTACTAGAAGGGTAGCCTTCCAGTACAAACGTCTATACTAGGACACACTTTAGAGCTCATCCAAATTTGTATGTTTGCTGCACAGTGATTCTCACATGCAAAGTCAGAATTGTAAGGAAACCGTACACATTTATACTTTTTCCATAAACCCTGTCTAGTAATGTTAGTAGATAGGCTTTGTCATATATAAACATGTGTAGTTGCAATGGGAACACACATCTACCACCCATGTCATGCCCCCATGAGGCAAAATAATTGAAGTCAGCTTTTTGCACTGCTGTGCTCTACTTTTTTCATACAAACAAATGCAAATAACAATTTGCTTTGTTTGTTGATCCCCACACTGTTTTGGCGTTGGGTGTGTGTTACAAGAGGAACACTAACCCAGCACTAAACATTTGTGAATCTTGACCATGATGTGATGCTGCATAAGCAGCTGCATTGCCTTACATGTCTACACAAAGCTTTGCAAGTACATGCTAATATGTCATTGCAGGGTATGTGCATTTTACTATTGATTTTGTATTGTCCTTCCATCACCATACATGACACAAAGACAACACAAAAGCTGCAAAAAAATGGACCTTAGTATGTACACATCATCCCACATCCATTGGAATTTATAATATGGTATATGAGGTTCTGCTATGTTCGGTTTATGATTTGAACATACAATGTACATTTCTCTGTACTTCTACATGGGCTAACAGGTATATGACGTCACACAGTAATTGTTAGTGACCATACCTTTGGATTAATGGGAACTTATATTCACTCACCCTGACACACATTTTTCTCGTGGTCTGCAGTGTCTGCACCTTCAAAACCGCTAAACAACTCTGGACCAATGATGGCTGCTACCTGCTCCTCTATAGGTGTCAGTTGCATGCTACAGTCAGGTCCTTCTCCTGTTTCCATTGCAGCACGCCTATTCCTAGCCATTTTTCTTGTGTGTGATGTTTGTGGTCATGTCAACGCTTATTGCATTCCTCAGCTGTCCTGTTTGTAGGTGCAACTTTATTAATTCTTTGGACAATGGCATTCCACAGAGCAATTTTCTTGGACTGAGGTTGTTTTGAATTGACAAACAGCTGATGTTTAGGCTTAGTCACTTCTGCTATTAAAATTTCCTCCACAGTGAATTTGTATTTTATTTTCCAACTTCCATCCTGTTAGCCTTCAAGGGAGATATTATGGGTAGGATCCTGGTTCACCTGATGTGTGGTTGTGATCTCTTCAGGATTCACTGTCATTCTGCTCTCTGGGTGTGTTCAGAATTCACCACTCTGTTTAGCACCCTTTTGCATGTATTTTTGTAGCTAGTGTGATGCACTGACGTTTTGCGCTGTGTTGTGATGTTTTTAGCGCACGCACAGCTTGACTGTGCCAGGCGTTGTTAATATGGCGCTAAGCTATATTTTTAAAGGCATGCAGTGCAACGCAAACAATTTATTCTGCTGCGCTTGCCCACTTGAACTTTGTGAATCTATCTGGGTCACAGTCTTAGTTGTTGCCTGCCTGCTGGCAGTCAGATCTGCCTACCTCAGCCAGCTACGTGTGGGACTCCACTGTGTCGGATCGAAATGAGGCTGGGAAATCTTACCTCCGCTCCCGCTGAGATCGTCCACTTGGCCCATCCTCTCTCCTCACCAATGCCTCAGGTCACCTCTTCACTGGAACCTCAACTCCACAACTGTGCTGAGATCCAGCCCTGGCCCGTTATGTGGGAGACCACCAGGTGTTCGTCTGCTGGCACCACTCCTCACAGTCCACTCAGTGCTGATCAGGACACTCAAACTTAGCCAACAGTGCAGCAGGTGAAATGTCTCCTACTGACCATGACTGGGGGTGTCTTTCACATGACAAGTAGGTGTTGGTGGGTAGGATTTCATGGGACTTTGCTAGGGTCTCGTCTGTAGCTCAATACAATACATCCATTGTGGTTGTCATCTTGGCCCACCTTACTACATATACTTTAATAACATTTTTAAGAGAACTGTAGAACTGCCTATTCTATTTTGCATTTGGCTGGTAGCCAGATTTACCCATTAGGCAAACACTCTGTGTTGTAAATGGCCCTCTATGCAGGGTTACCTCCAAACATTTTGCCTTTTAACCTCCACTTTTTTTGCAAAATTTATTTTAATGACTTTAGGACCCTGTGGACTTTACAACTGTTGCCAGTATAGAAATGTTTGTGCTCTCTACCTAAACCACGGTCAAATTGGTTTGTAACCAATTGACATATTTAATTTGCATGTAAGTCCCTTGTAAAATGGTATACCATATACCCAGGGCCTGCGAATGAAATGCTATTAGGGGGCTTGCAGCACTTATTGTGCCACCTTCTCAAGTAGCACTTCAAAACATGTCCCAGGGACCTAACATTTCAGCCTGAATGAGGTGTTCCACTGTCATTTCCACTTGGCATCTAAACACCCCTGCCAAAACGTAAACTTCCCTTTTCATTACATATGTCACCCTCAAGGTAGGCCCTAGGTAGCCCGTAAGGCATGGTGCAGTGTGATAAAAAGGTAGGACACATACTTTTAAGGTTTTAAGCCCTGGTGGTGAAAAACTCCTAAATTTGTTTTTTACTAGTGTGAAGCCTACCTCTCTCATAGGATAACTTTGGGAATTCCTTATTGCTTTTAATAAGCGGTAAATCATAATTGAGAGGCAGTAGATATGCCATGTTTGGTACCTACTGAACTGTAAAGATAAACCCTCTTCAATGGTAAGGTCAGGTTTTTCATCAAAGTTTTGAAAATGTCACTTTTCGAAAGTTGGCATTTCCCTGCCCTTAGCCCTTTGTGCTTGCAGCTTGTCTTGGGTCACATTAATGACATAGCTGATCATTAGACTTGGTGAATTCCTCCTAGGCAGTCACACAATAGTGAGATTTGGTGTGCCTTAGTGGGCCATCAACTGGCAGGATGAGTGGGCAGAGCTCGGTACAGCCCCACTTGCACCTGAATAGGCTGTGTTCTGTCTCCTCACAATAGGTTGTGTTTTGTTACTACAGCCAGCTTGGAGCCAGGGCAACGGAGTCTGGAAATTTCAAGAACTTCATAGAACCTTTCCAGAAACTTCTCCCACCTTCCAGGAGAAGGGTACAGGGATACAAAAGTAGGACCTTCAGACCCACTATTCAGTTCTCTGTGGGACCTGGGGAGTGACTCACAGACGACTGCCTGCTGCTGGGACCAGCTGTGCACTCTGCAAGACTGCTGTCGCACCTGAAAGGACTTTACTGCCTAGAGCTTGCCTCGAAACCCCAGAGACCGCCATGAGCCAGAATTGGCATCCCTAGTACAATTTCTAGGTGCTACGAGGAAATCCGGTGTGATTTTCTCACCTCAAATGCTCATGGGTGGTCGTTACCATTTGTAGTGAGAAAGCTGCCACTCGAGTGCAAAATCTATTCAACTCGAGCAGCAGCGCCCGCTGGAATGCCATGGAGTGCCATTCACACTGATTTGTCAGTGTAAAGCAAGCTCCTGGCTGTGAAAATCATCACAAGCAGAGAGAACGTGCCGATTTTCTCCCATACAACAAACTCAATGGAATCTCACCGAGTTTTCATGTACATCAGCGGAATTCTGTGGGGTAAAACACCATGAATTCTGATCACCCCTACTTTTAATCCTGACACCATGTTATCTAGAGTAAAGCATGTTAGATTTGTTAAACTGCGATACATGTAACAAAATATTTTCTCTCTGAGAGATCACGGTTAGTTCTTTTCTTCCCTTTTGCGTCAGCTCTAGCTCAAATTTCCTGCAGGTTCATTCAAGGATGTAGACTATGCATGGTTTTCTTTAATGTTAACATTAGCTCCTTTAGCAGATATGATTCACTCATTTGGTTTTGTATTCATACACCATACTGCCAACTCCCAGAATACCCTGGAGTACAATAACTTAAAACACTATAAGAACTGCTCTTCTCCCTAGGCCTGACCTACATATATACCTTTGCCTGTTTGGCAAAAGCTCATGTCACCATATACCACATATATATACTGTAGGAAATGGCCCTTTTTGCAGGGTCATCCCTAAACCTTTTGCCTCCTTCCTCCAAGTTTTACTGACCTGTTTTTGTTGGCTTTAGGACTCTGGGTACTTTACCACTGCTAACCTATGCTAAAGTGCATATGCTCTCTGTGTAAATTGTATTGTTGATTGGTTTATCCATGATTGGCATATTTGATTTACTAGTAAGTCCCTAGTAAAGGCCACTAGAGGTGCTCTGGGCCTGTAAATCAAATGCTTCTAGTGGGCCCGCAGCACTAATTGTGCCACCCAAATTAGTAGCCCTGTAAACATTGCTCAGACCTGCCACAGTAGTATCTGTGTGCAGGCATGCACTGCCAATTCGATTTTGCAAGTATACCCACTTGCCAGGCCTAAACCCTCCCTTTTCATACATGTAAGGCACCCCTAAGGTAGGCCCTATGTAGCCCCATGGGCAGGGTGCAGTGCATGTTAAAGGTGGGACATGTGTTACATGTCCTAACAGTTAAATACTGCTAACTGCAGTATTCACTGTTGCAAGGCCTATCTCTCTCATAGGTTAACATGGGGACTGCCTTTAAATGTTATTAAATGCAGATTCCCTTTGAGATCAGATAGAAATATGGAATTTAAGGTCTCTGGACTCACAATTTAAAATACATCCTTTTGTGAAGTAGATTTTTAGATTGCTAGTTTGAAAATGCAACTTTGAGAAAGAAGGTATTTTCTGGCTTAAACCATTCTGTGACCTGTTTGTGGATTGCATGTCTGAGTCAGTTTGACAGTTGGACTAGTTTTGAATCCTCTCTAGACAGTGATACAAAGGGAGCTAGGGTGTAGCCTGCATATCCTGATGAGCCATCTGTGCTAGAGTGGAGGAAGTAATGGTCACTTACACTTGAATGGGCTGTTCCTGCCCGCTCACAATGCATTCTCCAACCCTCTGGTGTGTGTCTGGGGCCTGGCCCGGGCTAGGCAGGATCTTGTGAACAACATAGACTTTCCTTAGAAGTCGGACTACTTCAAAGGCAGAAAAGGGTATAAGTACTGGACCCAAAACCCATGAAAATCAGATTTCTTCAAGATCATTTCTGGATTCAAGAGGAACCTCTGACAAGGAGAAGAGCTGAAGAGCTGAGGCGAAGTGCTGCCCCTGCTGTGACTGTGTTTTGTTGGGCTATCCTGCAGTTGCTGCTTCTGCCGGTGAAAGGTGACAAAGACTGGATTTGTTGTACTTTCCTGCTTGAGAAGAATTTCCAAAGGCTTGAACTGAGCTTGCCTCCTGTTTTGAAGTCTAAGGGCCATCAAAGACGTCCTCTGCTAAAAACTGTACTCTCTGCTGAGACTCCTGCCCTGTCAAGTGGTGCCCTATCCAGTCTCTGGCCTTTGAAAGGTGAAGTTGGCAGACAAGAGCTGAAAATTCACACACAGCATACCGTGCGGGGAACTTAAGGATGCACCATCTGTAACGTGGCTGATAAACGACATGCCACCGGCCTCACAGCTAAAATAGGTGCCCCACCTGCATCATGGCTGGGAGATCGACACATCACGGCTGTAGAAATGAGACGCATCACCTGTTTGCAGCTGCTGATAATGACGCAAACCCCATGCAGCGCAGTTTCCTAGCACCATGCAACAGGATTTTCCACGCACCGTCCCTGGGCATCAATGTCAAACTGACTCTGCGCATATCCAAGGTGCCCCATCTGGGAATCGACGCATTGCTCTCTCGCGGGAGAGAGGAAATGTCACATGCCGACCTGACTGGTGAAGGAACCATGCACGGTCTTGCTTGCGAGTGAGAAATCAACGCCAAGCTGGCCTTTTTTGACGCACGCTCACCGTGCAGCTTTATTTTTGACGCTAACCAGGTACTTTGTGTAACAACTGCATTCTCACTGTTTTCTAAGGATTAAGGGCCAGATGTAGCAAAATTTTGCTATTCGCAAATGGCCCGAATCACAATTTGCGACCCCGCAAAATCGGAAATGGGATGCAAAAACCCCATTTCCGAATCGCAAATTGCGACGCGAACCATTACCGACTCACAAAATTTGCGACTACATTGTGCGACCCGCAAATATGAAGTCGCAATTTGCGAGTCGCAAACCATATGAAAAAGCCACTCGCAAAAAAGCCACTCGCAAATTGCGATTAGTCGCAAAAAGCCCATTTTGCACACTCAATTTACTACTAACTCAGAGCAGGTGGTAACCAGATCCAAAGTATAAAAGGAGACCCAGAAGGCATTACTCAAGATGGCAGAGATATATGTGATAGCAAGGATGAGGAGAGTCCAAGCCACACAGCAGAGGAGGAGGAGGAGCCAGAGACAGGAGAGGATATACAGAACCAGGCAGACACTTTTCCAACAAACAGAGGAGGAGATATATGATAAATACAGACTCAGCAGTGCAGCAATATTAGAATTAATAGATCTACTCATTCTGCACCTTGGTCGTGGACAGGAGCCTAGGGGTACGGCTCCGAAACATGTAGACTAGGAAGTCGGGTACATTACATCCCCCACTTCCGCAGCCCCCTTTTTAATAATACCGCCTCCAAGAAATCTGTTAAATCATTAGAATTACTACGAGAGAGGTATTTTTAACTCACCCAAGACCCCACCACTCCTATCCCTCCTGTGATTCATATTGATGAGATTACATCAGTACTCCCACGTATCCCGTAGGTCGTAGCACGCCCGGCTCCATAGCAGAATGGGGAGAAACCCAATGATGAAGCATGCCACCAAGGGGTAACCCTGGTGGGTGAGGGTTTTTCTAACAGGAAAATCCGTTTTCCTATCCATCCTGTGGTAGTTCTTTTAGCTGGGCCTCTGTTGCAATGTTATGTAGGCTATAAGAAGGACAGATCCAGCCCAACAACCTCCTTCTCCCTCTTTGTTTTTTATTTTCCTGCTCTGGTCATTTGGTGCCTGTAGCCTGCCTCTAGGAGCATACGACTTGTTATAAATACTGGACCTCGGACACCAAGGGTTTGATTCACAAAGGTACACTTACACTTTTATCTAAGTTTACCTTTGTTTTGGAATTCACAAAACCGCATTTTCATAGTAAATTTACAAGTACATAGACTCTGCAGTCAGGACGGAGAACTCTGCACATAAAAGCTAGGCCTCTCCATTTAAAAACATGCAGTTTTGTGAATTCCAAAACACATGTAAATGTACACAAAGTGTATGTTTTCCTTTGTGAATCAGACCCAAACCCCTTAGTACACTTCTGAACCTGTTGAAACTCTAGAGGAAGAAGGACTGCTGTGCTGCTGAAAGGACATGCACTCTGCTGGAGTGCTGCTCTGACAGACTGCTGCCCTGCTGTGCCGACCTGTTGCCCTGTTGCCTGGGTGAAAAGGACTGGACCTGCATCCATTGAACCCAGGACCACCAGAGTGACTCCATGGGCTAGGTGGCTGCCTCAGGGACAAAAAGCTCAAACAACCTCAACTCCAAAACCTGGGCTCTGCCATCTGTCTGCCATCTGTCAATCTACCTTGCCAAGTGGTGCCACCCCAGTCCTGGACCCTTGGAAGTGTGCCTAAGGTGCTTTGCCAGCCTCTTTGCCTTCTAAATGAAGCCTGACTGTGCTGCACGAAGCTTCCAGAGGGTTAAGCACAATTTAATTTAGGATTGGGTTGTTCCTCACCTTAACAAGGACTGCGGTTGCTACTTGACCAGGCCTCACACCCCAGTCAATCAACACCCCAATTTCTTACTGTGGCCATACGTGATGGGTTAGGTGTAAGGCCTGGCTGAAGGCCAAGCATAGCATAACTCAGAAGGCTAGGGTGGGCTGGGATCGGGAGAAAAAAAACAGGGTTTGCATCCAAAACCCACTGTACAAGTCTGAAGGCCATGCACTGTGGGGGGTCCTGCACAGCAAAGAGGTATACAATATTGCATAAAACACCCTAAGAAACTACTGAAAAGAACCACAGATTAAGTGAATGTAAAATTAGGATTAGTTGTGACATTGTAATAAGTTTGTAAAAACTGCACAAATTGACTGAAAAAAACAAGCCACAGTCAATCACAGATCGCGGGGTGTGGAAGGGGCAAGGCAGCGGGCGGGGGAGGGAAGGGGGAATGAAACATTAAATTAAGTAAATTTAAAAAAACTTCTCCGCCACACTGCTCCTCTGCTGGCTACAGTCACAGGCTCCAGCATGCCCTGCGGCCAACCCTGATGCTGCTCAGAGCAACGTTAGGATTGGCTAGGAGCGCCCAGCCAGGGTGCTCCCAGGCAGCCAGGGAGCCTGTGCAGACTCTCTCCAGCCCGGCAACTGTGTTGCTGGGCTGAAGAGAGCCTACTGCATATGTGTGTTTTGCCGGCCCGAGACAGCCGACCAAACACACACAGGGTCTGAGGGGAGTGGACTGTGCACTCCCATCTCTGCTTGTCACTCCCATTTCACAACCAAAGGATAATAAACACAGTTTATTATCTTTTTGTTGTGAAAGGTTTTGCAGCTTCTGCTTCTGGAGGGGGAGGGCAATGCTCCTCCGCCCTAATGGAGGAGCCGCCCCTTGCCACAGTTATAAAGTTATTCTTTATACATTATAAAGAAATTTACTATTACAAGGCAAAACCTACAAAACCAGAAATTCACTAGTTAGCTAGACTAACTGTAACCTGTGCTTTTTCACTGCATGGGTCAAGAGCTTGCAGATGACATCTCACTGACCTACCTGATGATGTCAGTGATCAGTGATATTCAGTACCCTTGTATAATCCCTGTAGCGCACAGCCGCTTGCACAAGTGGTAGCCCTGAGCTCAACTACTAAAGTTACATTTTAAAAAACTCAGAAATTCACTAAAAACAAAGTTGAAATAAGGTTACTAGAAGGATAGTATGAACACTGCTAACATTAACACATGAAAAAACCTGCAGCATTTGCCGGTAAAGTGATATTATGGTTCAACATCAAAACCTAAACACCACTGAAATTCAACTTTTATAGTTCAATTCACAAAATATAACTGGAACCCATACCATGTGAATTATCAACCATCTGAGTCCATAAGATGCTGGGCTGGGTCACCCCTTTAACGCCCCTTCTTTCTCTGCCCCTCACCTTCCATTCCCTGCATCTGATAACATCTTCTTATCTAGCTCTGAAGTGCTACTGATGACCCTGCGGAGAAAAACTGCTCGCTCATCCAAAGATCAGGACATGGGGTGAACACTTGTGTAGATGTACTCAGCCTCCTTCTGTAGAGGATCATTTGATAGAAAATAGCAGTTCTAGGATTTGTGTAACAGTAAAGAGCTCTTATTTCTGATAACTGGCAGGCTTGAGAGGATCAATGTCAAGCGTCTCGAACTTGGTATAAGTCGGGATGCTATTGCAAAGAGAGGATCCATTGTTACGCAGTCCTAGAAAAATGCAAATTTAGGGCATAAAATGGGATCTAGCAAATCGGCTGCTGCCCACCCCTTGTACAGTAGTGTCAGATCCTGGTCATATTATTACAGAAAAAAGAGCTGCTGGTAAACTGAGCAGTACAGCATGGATACCTGTTAGAAATGGGGTTTTTGGTTGGCAGTCAGGTTACCCTCTGTCCAAGCAAGAACCCTCACTCTAGTCAGGGTAAGTCACACACAATCCAAAATTAGCTTGTGCCCACCCTGGGGTAACTTGGCACGAGCAGTCAGGCTTAACTTAGAAGGCAATGTGTGAAGTATTTGTGCAATAAATCATACTATACCACCGTATAGCACCACATAAATACACCACACAGTGTTTAGAAAAATATATAATATTTATCAGGATACTTGTAGGTCAAAACGAATAAAGTTGCAATGTGAATTTGTGAAGATATCACTGAAAAGTGATATAAAGTGTCTTAAGTCTTTAAAAAGTAAACAAAGTCTCTTTCAAGCACAAAGTACCTGGTTTGGAGTGGAAAATCTCTGCAAAGGGCCGCAGAAGAAGAGATACGTGGAAAAATAGTGTGTGCGTCGATTTCTCCCCAGCACACACGGACTTGCGTCGTTATCTTTCACGCGGGGAAGTCGTGTGTCGTTTTCCGGTGCGCGGACAGTCTCTTTCTATGGGTCACAGGGATTACCAGATGTCTCGGGTCTGTGCGTGGATTCACCTGCTTGTTTTCCGGCTGCGCGTCATTCCGCGGGCTGTGCGTCGAAGTTTCGATCTCACGGCAGGCGTCGGGTCGATTTCTCTTCTGGAAGTCGGGCGGCGTTGTCCTTGCGAGGCCGTTCGTCGAAGTCCTGGTCATCCCGAAGGCGTCGTGTCGATCAGCGTCGGTGTGCGGTGTTTTTCTCGCCGCGGAACAAGCTGTGTGTCGAAACTTTCGGCGCACGAAGCGTCCTAGTGAAAAAGAGAAGTCTTTTTGGTTCTGAGACTTCAGGAAACAGGAGGCAAGCTCTATTCAAGCCCTTGGAGATCACTTTTACAGCCAGACAAGAGTTCAGCAAGGCAGCAAGCCAACAGCAAGGCAACAGTCCTTTGTAGACAGGTGAGTCCTTTGAGCAGCCAGGCAATTCTTCTTGGCAGGATGTAGTTTCTGGTTCAGGTTTCTTCTCCAGCAAGTGTCTGATGAGGTAAGGCAGAGGCCCGGTTTTATACCCAAATGTGCCTTTGAAGTGGGGGAGACTTCAAAGAGTGGCTAAGAAGTGCACCAGATCCCCTTTCAGTTCAATCCTGTCTGCCAGGGTCCCAGTAGGGGGTGTGGCAGTCCTTTGTGTGAGAGCAGGCCCTCCACCCTCCCAGCCCAGGAAGACACATTCAAAATGCAGATGTATGCAAGTGAGGCTGAGTACCCTGTGTTTGGGGTGTGTCTGAGTGAATGAACAAGGAGCTGTCAACCAAGCCCAGCCAGACGTGGATTGTAAGGCACAGAAAGATTTAAGTGCAAAGAAATGCTCACTTTCTAAAAGTGGCATTTCTAGAATAGTAATATTAAATCCGACTTCACCAGTCAGCAGGATTTTGTATTACCATTCTGGCCATACTAAATATGACCTTCCTGCTCCTTTCAGATCACCAGCTGCCACTTCAACAATGTATGAGGGCAGCCCCAATGTTAGCCTATGAAGGGAGCAGGCCTCACAGTAGTGCAAAAACGAATTTAGCAGTTTTACACTACCAGGGCATATAACTACACAGGTACATGTCCTGCCTTTTACCCACACAGCACCCTGCTCTAGGGGTTACCTAGGGCACACATTAGGGGTGACTTATATGTAGAAAAAGGGGAGTTATAGGCTTGGCAAGTACTTTTAAATGCCAAGTTGAAGTGGCAGTGAAACTGCACACACAGGCCTTGCAATGGCAGGCCTGAGACAAGGTTAAGGGGGCTACTTAAGTGTGTGGCACAATCAGTGCTGCAGGCCCACTAGTAGCATTTAATCTACAGGCCCTAGGCACATATAGTGCACATTACTAGGGACTTATAAGTAAATCAAATAGTCCAATCAGCTATGATCCAAAGTTACCATGTTTAAAAAGGGAGAGAGCATTTAGCACTGGTTAGCAGTGGTAAAGTGCGCAGAGTCTAAAAGCCAGCAAAAATGAGGTCAGAAAAAGAGAAGGAGGAAGGCAAAAAGTTTGGGGATGACCCTGTCAAAAAGCCAGGTCCAACAATACCCATTAACGATGGTATTTTAGCTAATGCCACAGAGCACACCATACCACTATTGGGTCGTCCAAAGCACAGTGTTTGTCAGTTGTTTACTATATTCCTCCCAATTGGAGCCTGTCCCTACGTGTTGATACTAGTCAAGGTCCCACATTTGTCTGCTGACTCGCCTGCGACTGAAGAACAGCTAAAGTTCAAAGCTGTCCATTGGCTGTCTAAGAATATGAACTTCAATGTTCATGACTCTAATCAAATATTGTTTGCCAGGAGAATCCATTGGGTGGGTCCCTTAAGGAAATGTATGGAAGGTGACTGCGTGGTGTGAAATGTTCGGAGGCCTACCTTAGTGCCCAGCACACTGACTCAGTTGGACAGTTGCTCTATGAGGAGCTCATCAGCTGTAGTATCACACCTGGGCTATTTTTATAGGCCTCTCAGCAACCTCTGCCGCTGAAAAACAGGGCTGTCTGAATGACGGTTTTTGTAAATTGTAAAATAGATGTCCCCCTCTCATGAGCTTAGAAAACCTAGATTGACCCAGATATGTGTCGTCTTTAGATCGTGTTACAAGCTCTGCTTGAGAATCTTTAAACAGGGAACAGATGCAGACCTTTACCAAAATGACCGCTGATGAGGCATCTAGTACTAATCATTCTGAGACAAGTTGTGCAAATAGAGATGAGGATGTTGAGTTGCCTATGGTAGTCTTGATACATGTTATCCACAGAGGTAACATGAGCCTTGTGTTGAAGAAAACAATGAAACATACAGTTTGGGCATTCTATCTTGCAATGTACCAAGGATAAAATCAAAATGTATTAACCCTGATCAGGGGATCTTTATAAATCAATATGATATTTTTATTTTTCAGGAGTCTAGGGGGCTGATTTAAGAGCCCCGAGCGCCTTCTTGCACTATATTAGCGTCATTTTGTATGCTAATGTGGCCCAACAAGACCCAAACTGCTGCTCCAAATTTACAAAGTGGAGCAATGCATCCATTGCGCCACTTTGTAACCCTTTGCACTACATTATGCCTGAACCAAGCATAATGTATGCAAAGGGGGTGTTCCCCCATTAGAGGGCCGAAAAATTTGCGCAAAGAAATCGAAAAGATTTCTTTGCCCCATTTCAGCATTTGTAACACCTGCTCAGAGCAGACGTTAAAAGGAGGCATGTCGTTGTTTTCAATGGGCTTTGCAGGATTAGCGTCAACATTTTTGACTCTAGTCCTGCATAGCTCTGAACTAGCATCAAAAATTTGGAAGCTTTTTCCCCTAAGTACCGCCATGGTATGCCGTATCTTAGATATGGTGCACACATGGTGACATTAGGGGGGCACTAAGGGGGAGGGCAAATAAAGTGGCACGGAACTGGATGCAGCGTCACTTTTCTTAAATCAGGCCCTAGGTCTATCTTTCCTGTTCATACATCTGATTTTAGGCCATTTTTCGTTAATGCAATACCTAACCAACTTCTAATTGTACAGGAAGACCATATGGGGGGTTATTAAATGGGCCAAGACTACCATTAACAGCAAAATTAGTCAGTGAAATAACAATTCTTTGGATATACTTGGCATTCAACTGCATATCCATTTAGTTTAAGCAGAAAGTCTTTTGAGTGCTTATAATCACAGTGGTAGAAGTGGTTCTTCTGAAACATTACACTGGACTACGGCAACAGCCTCTATGCTGGGACCACCGCTAAACTCCAAAAACGCCTGCAACGTATTCAAAACGCCTCGGCCTGCCTCCTCCTCGACGTACCCCGCAACAGCCACATCTCCGCACACCTGAGACACCTGCATTGGCTCCCAGTCAGCAAAAGGATCACCTTCCGACTTCTCACCCACGCACACAAAGCCCTCCACAACAAGGGACCCGAATACCTCAACCGTCGCCTCAGCTTCTACGCCCCCACCCGTCTCCTCCGTTCCTCTGGCCTCGCGCTCACTGCCGTCCCTCGCTGCCGTCCCTCGCATCCGCCGCTCCACGGCGGGTGGGAGGTCCTTCTCCTACCTGGCAGCCAAGACCTGGAACACCCTCCCCACCAGCCTCAGGACCACCCAGGACCACTCCGCATTCCGGAGACTCCTCAAGACCTGGCTTTTCGAGCAGCAGTAACCCCCCTCCCCCCTAGCGCCTTGAGACCCGCACGGGTGAGTAGCGCACTTTATAAATGTTAATGATTTGATTTTGATTTGTCTTGAATTGGTTTTGGAAAACAATAGAATGTCAGGCCATACAATTTTGGCAGTCGATTTGAATACAACCTTCGAGCCACTGGTGATAGTGCATTTTCGGCCACTGGCTTTAAAGATCTAACTTGGCGGATCCTGCTTTCAGAGATTCCTCTGGTGAAAAGGTGGTCCTGTATGGCAACTGAAATGCTGGCTTTTTTCCGGGGGGGGGCCTAGAGCCAGCAATGGCCATTTATTCTGTGATCTCAGTGTTAACCACACTTATAATAGGAACATTTGAGTAGGACTTGTGGTGTATTACCGCATCACTGCATCCACGCGCAGGCGGTCTCCACAGAGATGCCGAGTGAGAATACCTTGCGTGATCTCCGTGGAGAAGCATACGAGAAAGGACGGTTGGAAGGCGGACTGTGTGATGACATTTAGGCTGTGTCGATGGCTGGGGCAAAAACGTAATAAACTTACTTTAAGGATCTTTCTTGTCTGTTATTATTAAGCACCCCATCTCACACTGGCGACGAGGGTGGCTCTATTTTTGCCCCAACATCGCAGAAGATTTATGTAATGGCAAACGTAGGCTCCTTTGGACGAGTTCTGGTGTTCATGTCGAGTCTGTCAACATGAGGAGCGCACAGCAGTGGAGCCGAGTGGAGTGCATTGGAGTCGAGTTGAGGAGGTGAAATGCTCCGGATTTCCTGAGTTCCTGGAGGTGTGGTTTCCTCTTAAAGGGATGGTTTTGGAACAACGTTACAGGGAAGACCTCTGTTCAGCTGCATTGTCAATGATTTCAGAATTTCCTGGAGGCGTGGTTTCCTCTTAAAGGGATAGTCGTAGAACAACGTTAAAGGGGAGGTGTTTCTCTCTGTTCAGCTGCAGTGTCAATGATGGATTCAGATGGTGAAAGATCTGTAGTATCTGTATACGGTGATAGGCACACCTTCTTCATCTAAAGCACGTTTGCCTGTCGTATACATTGCACGGTGACAGGCACACCTATTGGAAGTGGGATTTTGATTGAGTTCAAACACACTTTTAAGATTCTCTTTAATTGCCTGTCGTATACATTGCACGGTGACAGGCACACCTATTGGAAGAGGGATTTTGTTTGAGTTCGAACACGCATTTAAAGTGAAAATGTGTATAATGGGTATAATATAGGAAATTTGAGGAATCAGGATTCTGTTTTCAGTGTGCAACAGCATATTTAAGTGTTTGTGTTAGTTACTTTAAAATACCTACTGTTTAAAAATGCAGAACGTAACACCCCCTCCCTTTTTCTTAAGCAGTCCAGGTGATCCTACATATTCTTGGTCTAAGTGGAAAAAAATTTTTGCATGCTAGAGTGTGTGGACCGACACTCAGCGCAGAGAGGAAACACGCACTTTTGATGCACTGTTTGGGGGGTGAAGGTCAAGAGGTACTCGAAAACTTACCAGATTTAAGTCTTGAAGAATCTAGAAATTTAAATGAATAGAAATTGTGCATTAGGAAGTTGGACAAGCATTATATACCGAGAGTCAGTACGATAATGGAGAGGTACTATTTTGGGAGAAGGGAACAAGGGAAAGATGAATCGGTGGAAGAGTACATTACTAGTTTGAGGAAATTTGCAGCCTCCTGTAAATTTGGATCTTTAGTGGACGAAAGAATTAGAGATCAATTTGTGCTAAGGTGCAGCAGTGATACAATTAGGGAAGAATTGTGGTTAAAGGATGAACCACCTTTGGAAGAAGTGATCTTGGTAGCAAAAGGAGTTGAGCATATTCTTAAATGCGTTAAAGAACTAGGTAGTAACAAAGTTATAACTGGTGAATCTACGAAGGTGGATGAGGTGGTATGTGAAGTGAAAAGCAAAGAGCTTAGTGCAATGAGGAAAAAAGATGATGAGTCAAAGTTTAGAGGAGAATGCTTTCGATGTGGGAGAACTGGCCACAAAGCTAATGCTAGCAATTGTCCATCCCTAAATGTTGTGTGCAATGGCTGTGGGAGAAAAGGTCACTACTATAGATGTTGTCGTAACAAGAAGAAGAAGTATGGTAACAGCAACACGATGAGAGAAATTAAAGAAGTGTCGCAGGAGGTGGTTTTCCAAGTTAAAACATGGGAGAAAAGTGAGGAACATCCAAGTGAAGTGATGAAAGTAGAGGGGGTTGATCTTTTGATGAGGTTTGATTCATGTTCGCAATTAACAATAATTTCCAAGAAAAGCTTTGATTTATTAGCAAAGAAAGATAGAGTTTTAAATAAAATGGATGTACGTCCAGGTGGATATGGTGGACAACCAATACAAATGTTAGGATACTTTGAGGGTCATCTTGAACTAAAAGGGAGACATTTAGTAGGAAAAGTATATGTGTCCAATCAGGGGGACAATCTTTTAAGTTGGGCTCATCAAAGATTGTTGGGGGTTGTATTGAATCCCAATGCACAACCACAAGTGCAAGTACAGTGTGTTAAGGGTGTGGAAGGAGAGGTAATCTCTGAATTTCCTGAAGTGTTTTTGGAGAAGTTAGGTTGTCTAAAAGGATACAGACATAGAATTAGACTGAAGAAGGGTGCAATTCCGGTAGTAGCTAAAGTGAGGAAAATACCTTTGGCGCTACAAGAGCCGGTGAGGTCAGAGTTTAAGAGACTGCAGGATTTGGGTATAATAGAGGAAGTGGAAGCAAAAGAATGGTTGGCACCCATAGTAGTAGCAAGGAAGGGTGATGGTGACATCAGATTATGTGTGGACCTTAGGGCTCTAAACAGAGAAGTGTAGTTGACAGATTTCCTCTTCCAAATATTGAAGAAATTGTTTCCACGATTGGAGGAGCGAATCGAATTGTTTTTCCACCCTAGACTTAACATCGGCATACCATCAGGTAGAGCTGGAAGAGAGTTCACAGGAGTTGACGGCATTCATCACACCTTTTGGAGCCTTTAAATTTAAGAGGATGCCTTTTGGACTAGTATCGGCAGCCTCTGTGTTCCAACGCATTATGCACAAGGTTTTGGAGAATGTTGGGGTTGTGAAATGTTATCAGGACGATGTTTTGAGCTTTGCAGACACAGTGGGAGAACATTGGGAGCGTGTGAGGTTAGTATTGAGGAGATTAAGTCAAGCTGGTTTTACTCTTAAAAGGAAAACATTTCGGTTTGGTCTAACGGAAGTCGAGTACCTAGGACATTTAATCACAGGGGAAGGTGTAAAACCCAAACCTGAGTTAGTCACAACATTAAAAAAAATATTATCTCCCCAAACCAAGGAAGAAGTGAGTTCATTTTTGGGGATGGTAGAGTACTATGGGAGGTATATCAAGAATTTGTCTCAGAAGACAGCGAACATGAGACTTCTGTTAAAGAAGGGAAAGGAATGTATTTGGGACACTGATTGTGAAAAGGAATTTATTAAGATTAAGGAAGAATTGGATAATGCTCTGTCTCTTCAGGCTTTTAAACCGGACAAGCTTACTATTGTTGTCACTGATGCCAGTGCGAAGGGTTTAGGTGCAATCCTGATGCATGATGACAAAGGGAAGAAGTGTTTAATTGCTTGTGCATCTAAAACTTTGAGTGGAGCCGAAAAGAATTACTTGGTAATTGAAAGGGAGTCGTTGGCCATTCACTGGGCACTGAGGAAATTCAAGCATTTTGTCTGGGGTACAGAGTTTGTGGTGCTGTCTGATCATAAACCTTAAGTTGAGGTATTTTGCAGCAAAGGCTTGAATTCTATTTCTGCAAGAATAGGGAGGTGGATTATTTCTATACAAGAGTTCAGATTTAAAGTGGAGTATCTGCCGGAAGCGTTGAATTTTAGCGCAGATTGTCTGTCCAGATTAGTTGTGGAAGATGTTAAGGAGATTACATGGACAGGAAGATAATGATTGTGAATTATCCTGTGATGTATGTGAATTTACATGTGGGGTGATATCTGAGCAGGAGTGGAAAGAAGTGGTGAAGGATGATGTAGAACTGCGTGAGGTGTGCGAAGCATTAGAGAGTGGAAGATTTAGATCACTAAACAGAGTATGGCATTTGGTAAAAAATGAATTAGCAGTGGATAATGGCATGCTGCTGAGAGGCATAAGATTGGTTCCACCTGTAGTATTAAGGGTTAAGATAATGAACCAAGCTCATGAAGGTTATCTGGGAATTGTTAAGACAAAAGAACATTTGAGAGAGTGTTTCTGGTGGCCAGGAATGGATTTGGAGGTGGAACGTGTGGTCCGAGAGTGTATACAATGTTCACAGAGTGATAAAATATTGAGGACTCGCAATGTACCAATGTGTTGCAGGCAGTTGCCATGTAAACCCTGGGATGAAGTCGCTATAGACATTGTTGGCCCATTATCGGGTGATCATTCTACCCCATATCTGATTGTATTAATAGATTTATATTCCAGGTGGGTGGAGGTCAAAAGTGTATGTGATGTGTCCTCTTCCAGTGTGATATGTTTCTTAGAGGACATTTTTAGGAAAGAAGGTTTCCCTAAATCTTTGTTATCGGACAATGGTCCACAATTTAGTTCTACAAGCTTTGAGAAATTTATGAGTGAGTGTGGCATCAAGCACAAAAGGTCAGCAATATTTCATCCTGAGACAAATGGTGCGGTAGAGAGATTTAATAAATGTATTAAAGAAAGTATCCAACTGGCAAGGGCGAACACTTTGAATTGGAGGACAGAGCTTTTGAAGAGGATCACAAGTTATCGATTTTCACCACATGCTATCACTGGGAAATCTCCTTTTGTTCTGTTCAAGAAGAGGTTACCTAATACCAAGTTGTGTCCTGGTTGGATGGAGTGGAGGAAAAATTGCTTCAGTTTAGATAATTCTGATTGGCGGACAGAGAATTAAGACTTTTGGAGAAGAGGAAACAAGAATTTGATGCAAGAAAGAAAGTTTCGAAAGTGAAGCTAGCTGTAGGTGATGTGATGAAGATTAAGGCACCCACCGGGTGTGTAAAAGGATCAAGCTTCACAAGACCCTTTGGTGGTCATTACAACATTGGCGGTAAAAGCAGCTTACCGCCGTGCAGAAGACCGCCAATACACCGCCGCGGCCGTGGAATTCCGCCACAGCTATTATGACACACATCTCGGAATCCGCCGAAATTCAGACACCCACACAAGTCCGCCACACCAAAGGTCAGTGTTAAACTGGCGAAAACAAAACCTCCACCTCCACGCCAACAGAAACACGCCCATGCTATTACGACCCACGAATCCACGCGGCGGTCTTTCAACCATGGTATTCCATTGGCGGTACACACCGCCGCGCTCAAAATACACACACATCTCCAAAACACCGCCACATTGGACAATTTGAATTACACACACCTGATACACATACACACACCACTCCCACACACCCAACACAATATAAAACACACACCCACATCACCCACAAACCCCTACGACTAAAACTGATTGACAAAGGCCAGAGAGAGAGCACAGAATAGACAATCCCACCACACAGAGGAACACAAAACCATAACCCACATAACATCCATGCACAAAACACCACACACCACTACACATCACCACACTCATCAACACATACACCACCCAACACATCACCCACACCACCCCATGTCACGCCAAAGACACCCCCGCTTTTCCGAGGAGGAGCTCAGGGTCATGGTGGAGGAAATCGTCCGGGTAGAGCCACAGCTATTTGGCTCACAGGTGCAGCACACATCCATAGCCAGGAAGATGGAGCTATGGCGCAGAATCGTGGACAGGGTCAACGCTGTGGGACAGCACCCAAGAAATCGGGAGGACATCAGGAAGAGGTGGAATGACCTACGGGGGAAGGTGCGTTCAACGGTCTCCAGGCACAACATCGCGGTTCAGCGGACTGGCGGCGGACCCCCACCTCCTCCCCCACAACTAACAACATGGGAGGAGCAAGTCTTGACCATCATGCATCCAGAGGGCCTCGAAGGAGTCGGTGGAGGAATGGACACTGGTAAGTCAAATCTTAACTATCATATCCCCCACCCTACCTGCATGCTATCACACACCCCCACCCTCACCCCCTCCCCTATCACTCAAACTCCTCACTATTGTACTAATAATACAAACCCCTCATCCCAACACCAAGCCCTGCATGACACAACTAAGCATGGACACCCATCACAAAAGCATGCCCACTGCACATACCCAGAACAACCCCCTAACCATCATCACACAAGCCCCCACACAGGACTGCTTGCACTGGGGTACACGCACACCCACCCATTGCACACCATCACGCACACACATGCAATAATCATGCTCTTATGCCCCAGCAGGTTCACGAAGGACCGTCACCGCACCGGAGGGTCCAGACATCTCCACTCCACCCACAGAAGAAGCCCACAGTGATGATAGCAGCTCTGCCGTACTGGAGCCTGATGACCAGCCCGGACCATCGTGGGCCTCGGGACAGTCGGTTCCCCTTGCACAGGCACAGCCCAACACTGACCTTCCACCCTCTGGTAACACCAGTACAGCACCCACCCAGCGGGCCCAAACCTCCGTACCCAGGACAGGTCAATCAGCTGTGCGTCCACCACTACAGGGAACCCAGGATAACCCACCACCCCAACAACAACAGGGACCTGGGGGCAGTGGTAGTGGGCACACGGTCTAGGGGACGGAGGCCCAGGAACACAGGGGAACTTGGAGGGCTGCTGTGCGACAGGGGGCGGACAGGCCAAGGGAACCCACTCTCCATGAGGCCCTCTCCTCCATCATGAGAGCATACCACCACTCCCAGGAGACAATGGCGACGGTCCTGGTCAAGTTTCAGGAGACCCAGCGCCTCCAGGAGGAACAGTATTTGGGGTTCAGGGAGGAGCTCAGAACCATCAGCTCCGCCTTGGGCACCATCGTAGGGGTGCTGAAGGACATACAGCAGACCATGAGGGACACCGTGGCACTCCAAGGGGCCCCTGACACTAGCATGGACGATGAACTGCCCACCACCACCGCCGGCGCTAGCGGACAGGACGCTCCGCCACAGGACCACCACACCAGCACCCCACCCCCTGCAGATGGACAACCACCACGCAAGCGGTCCCTGAGATCCAGGAACAGGACAGAGCAAGATGGCAAGACTCCCGCCAGGAAATGAGACCACCCTGATTGTCCCCCCACTGTCCCACTTTGTTACCCTGTCCATACTTAAACTGCCCCAGCTCCACTTTCTATGCCCATATGGGCAGTGCACCTGTGAGACTAATAGACTGGACTCTGCCATGGACATTCCTCCACCATCACCCATCCTCATTTTACAACCACCCTCCATTTTTGAGCACTTCAATAAACACCCTTGAACCACAAAACAATCTGGAGTCGGTCTATGATTTGGTAATATGTATTATCAATGACAGGTTAAAAATGCCTTTCTAGTTGTAAAGGCAACATACCTATGTCACACATCACAAGTCCTTGAAGGATGCATGCAGATGACACATGTCGTTAACCACACCTGTGAAACCGTAATGGAAAGGAACAACTCAGTTACCAAATAATCCCATTAAATTACACACAGGATAGAGGACGACGTGTGACAGTGAATGTAATGGTAAAAATGAAAATGTTCTCACCTGTGTGTCACTGGAAATATTGCTGTATGACTGACTCCCTGTTGTCGTTGTCTTCTTCCTCAGCTTCCTCCTCATCACTGTCCACAGGCTCCACAGCTGCCACAACACCGTCATCTGGACCATCCTCCAGCAGAAAAGGCACATGGCATTGCATTGCAAGATTGTCAAGCATGGAGCAGGCGATGATGATCTGGCACACCTTCTTCGGTGAGTAGAATAGGGAACCACCTGTCAGGTGGAGGCACCTGAACCTGGCCTTAAGGAGGCCGAAGGTGTGTTCAATCACCCTCCTAGTCCGCCCATGGGCCTCATTGCACTGTTCCTCTGCCCTGGTCCTGGGATTCCTCACTGGGATCAATAGCCAGGACAGGTTGGGGTAACCAGAGTCTCCTAATAGCCACACCCAGTGCCTCTGGAGTTGACCCATCATATCAGGGATGCAGCTATTCCGCAGGATGTAGGCGTCATGCACTGAGCCAGGGAACATAGCATTAACCTGGGAGATGTACTGGTCTGCCAAACATACCATCTGTACATTCATGGAATGATAACTCTTCCTGTTCCTGTACACCTGTTCACTCCTGTGGGGGGGGGGGACCAGAGCTACATGGGTCCCATCAATAGCACCTATGATGTTGGCTATATGTCCAAGGGCATAGAAGTCACCTTTCACTGTAGCCAAATCTTCCACCTCAGGGAAAATGATGTATCTCCTTACGTGTTTCAGCAGGGCAGACAACACTCTGGACAGCACGTTGGAAAACATAGGCTGGGACATCCCTGATGCCATGGCCACTGTTGTCTGAAAAGACCCACTTGCAAGGAAATGGAGCACTGACAGCACATGCACGTCAGGGGGGATTCCAGTGGGATGGCGGATTGGTGACATCAGGTCTGGCTCCAACTGGGTACATAGTTCCTGGATTGTGGCACGGTCAAACCTGTAGGTGACGATTAAATGTCGCTCCTCCATTGTAAACAGGTCCACCAGCGGTCGGTACACCGGAGGATTCCGCCATCTTCTCAAATGTCCCAGCTGATGGCGCCTAGGAAGGACAACAGCGACGACCGAGTCAATTTTTATCAAGGTATGTACCCACAGTTACACAGAAGACGACACAAAACCCTTCCTGCATGTGTGTTGAGTGTAGGCCTAGCTATGTGTGATGCAGAGGTAAATGAGGCCATGTGGGCCCCTGAAATGGCGGCTGCCTGACCTCTAAACTGGGACAATGGGATTGTGGGGTAACTGCGTTGCCGTTGCACACCGTCGCGGTAGGCGGTCGTAGACTGCGGCGCAATGCTGCATTGGTTAACATCGGACCCTATGGGTCCCAGGAGCCAATGAACAAGTGCGCCGGCGGTGATGATACACACCGCCGCGGATGTCACCGCCACGGACGTCACCACCATTTTCTATCTGTTCAATCACTAGATACCTGATCTTCGACAAGAGATGACCTACACTGCAAGTGCTGCTGTGACCTTGGTCTAGAAGCGACGATGGCTGCTGCGTCTGGGGAAAGGGCCCCTGCCTTCACTGCTCAGGAGTTGGAGAAACTGGTAGACGGGGTCCTCCCCCAGTACACGCTACTCTACGGTCCTCCAGACCAACAGGTTAGTACACAGGTAGCACGTTGTATGGGCTAGGCCTGGGTGGAGAGGGCTGGTTGTAAGAGGGAAGGGGGCAGAGTTCATGGAACATGAATGCATGTGAATGAATGTGCCACATGGCTAGGGTAGGGAGGGGGGCCACTCACATCGACGGTGCAGTTGGTAATGACTTCGCTTCTTCCCTTGTGCATGTCATGTAGGTCAGCGACCACCAGAAGAAGGACATTTGGCGTGCCATTGCCAAGGACGTCCGGACCCTGGGGGTCCACCAGAGATGGGGCACCCACTGCTGGAAAAGATGGGAGGACATTCGCCGCTGGAGCAAGAAGACGGCGGAGGCTCAGCTGGGATGGCCTCCCAACGTGGGAGGGGTGCCTGTCGCCCCATGACCCCCCTGATGTTCCGGATCCTGGCGGTGGCCTAACCCTGAGTTGGATGGGCGCTTGAGGGCATCACAGCATACACAAGGGGGTGAGTACTCTCTCATTCTGTGGACTTTGCGCGCAGTGGAGGGGTCTGGGTGGGGGAGGAGGCCTGTGGGTGTACCTAGGCCAAGCAGAAATACGTAGACTAGGCCCCTCAGTAATGCAGGCCATGTGGCACTCTACCCCACCGCAGTAGAGTGCCAAGTACAGGTATAGATGCCCCTGTGGCATCCATGTGTGTAGATGTCCACCATAGCCATGTAGGCCAGATCCCAGAAATTGCATCTGCAGAGGCCAGGAGCACGGCGTAGTGCAGGGGCTGCTGTGTCTGTATTGTCTGCCAACGGTAGCGGTATGCCATGCACTCAACCTGTCTTTCTTCTGTCTCCCCCCCCCTTTTTGTGCTTTCCCTGTTCTTTTGTGCATCAGCATCATCAGACGGAGGTACAGTGGCACCGGAGCACGAGGGAGCTGCATCCCACATGGCCATGGAGGGCCACACCACGGACTCAGAATGCACCAGTGGGACGGAGGGCGAGGGGAGCTTCACGTCGCCCACCGGATCACCAACCAGCGACACGGACTCGTCCGCCGATGGGTGCTCCCTTGTGGTGGCGGCACCATCTGTGCGCCCCGCATCTACAGGTACAGCCACCACCCCCCCTACCAGCACCACCCTCCCAGCAGCCCCTCAGCGTTCACCCCGTGCCCGCTCACCCAGGAGGGTGGGCATGACCTTCGCCCCAGGCACCTCAGGCCCTGCCCTAGTCACCCCTGCTGCCCTCAGTGAGGAGGCCATTGACCACCTCAGGTCCCTCACTGTTGGGCAGTTTACCATTGTGAATGCCATCCAGGGTGTAGAAAGGGAGTTGCAACACGGTAATGCATTCCTGGAGGGCATTCATTCTGGTCAGGCTGCCCTTCAGCGAACCCTGCAATCTCTGGCCTCAGCACTGATGGCAGCCATTGTCCCTGTGCCTAGCCTCCCCCCTCCAACCATCTCCACCCAGACCCAATCCCCTGTACCCCAGCCCATCCCAAGCACACCTACAGACCAGCAAGCACACACCTCAACACACAAGGGAAGCTCTGGCAAACATAGGCACCACACAACCCACAGGCACACACACAAGCATCACACACATGCAGACACACCAACACCCACTGCCTCCACCGTGTCCCCCTCCTCGTCGTCTGCCTCCTCCCTCCCAGTGTCGTCTACACTCTCACCTGCATGCACTACCTCTACAGGCACCAGGAGTCGCACCAGAACACCCAGCACCACAACCCGCTCACCTGCACTCACCACCTCCACTCCCATTTACACGTCCCCTGTGTCCTCTCCCAGTGTGTCTGTGACGCCCCCACCCAAAGTACACCAACGCGGGCACCCACACACCCAACATCCATCCACCTCACAACAGCCTCCAGTACCTGCACCTGCACCCAAAACACCTAAACTGACACCTCCTACAACTACCTCCTCTTCCTCCACTCCCAGACCCCCTCCAACTACCCATCCCAGTGTTCATCAGAAACTGTCCCTCTGCAAAGTTGACCTTTTTGCCCCCCCCCTCCAATTCATCAGTCCCGTCGTAGTGCCTCAGCCAAAAAGCCTCCAGTACCAGTGGTGCGTGTTCAAGGTGTGTGGAGTGCACCGGCCACCAGGGCAGGCAGTGTGACCCGGAGCCAAGGCACTGGCAGCCCACCCCCTGTAAAGGCTCTGAAATTGGAAAGTGCCCGACGGGACCCTGTGAAGACTCCTGGAGGCAAAACAACTCACAGGGGTTCCAGGGGGATTGCAGAGTCAGCTGTGACTCCTCCAAAGGTGGGGAAGAGCCAGAGGAAGTCTGCACAGCCTGGTGTGAGCATCACGGCGGAGAAGGGCGGCATCCTTCCCGGTGGTCGGGACGCCACCGCCAGCACCGTCGTGACTGGTCCGGAGACCACCGCCAGAGTCATTGCCCAGGAGGGCCCAAGTATCGTCACTGGTCAGGAGACCACCGCCACCGCCGGAGTCAGTGCCCAGGAGGGCACAAGTATCGTCACTGGTCAGGAGACCGCCGCCGGAGTCATTGCCCAGGAGGGCCCAAGTATCGTCACTGGTCAGGAGACCACCGCCACCGCCGGAGTCAGTGCCCAGGAGAGCCCAAGTATCGTCACTAGTCAGGAGACCACCGCCGGAGTCAGTGCCCAGGAGGGCCCAAGTATCGTCACTGGTCAGGAGACCACCGCCACCGCCAGAGTCATTGCCCAGGAGGGCCCAAGTATCGTCAAGGGTCAGGAGACCACCGCCAGAGTCAGTGCCCAGGAGGGCCCCGGCTGCCACAGCCCCGCTGGGCAATGAGGGAACGTCATGCCACACACCAATGCCCAGTCCAGAGAACGTCATGCCACACACCAATGCCCAGGCCAGAACAGCCATGGCAAAGCACCGCTGAACAGTCGAGAACCGCCATGGCAAAGCACCGCTGAACAGTCCAGAACCGCCATGGCAAAGCACCCCTGAACAGTCCAGAACCGCCATGGCAAAGCACAGCTGAACAGTCCATAACCGCCATGGCAAAGCACCGCTGAACAGTCCAGAGACCACCATGGCAAAGCACCGCTGAACAGTCCAGAGACCGCCATGGCAAAGCACCGATGAACAGTCCAGAGACCGCCATGGCAAAGCACCACTGAACAGTCCAGAGACCGCCATGGCAAGGCACCGCTGAACAGTCCAGAACCGCCATGGCAAAGCACAGCTGAACAGTCCAGAGACCGCCATGGCAAAGCACCGCTGAACAGTCCAGAACCGCCATGGCAAAGCACCGCTGAACAGGGCATGCACCGGGGAAGAATGAAAAGGCCGCCACATCAAGCATCGTTATCCCATGTGCAGCTGGGACAGTGTCGGGACAGGAACTGTCACGGGGAGACTAATCCAGTCTGTGCACCAGTCCCCCTCCAGAACCAGTGGAGGCTGTTATCTACTTGCGAAACTGTGGCTTTGGACTCCCCAGGATGGTCCAGTGGGCAAACCACCCACTGTAGAGACTTGAGAGACTGTGGCTTTGCACTCCCCAGGATGGTCCAGTGGGCAAACCACCCATTGTAGAGACTTGAGAGACTGTGGCTTTGCACTCCCCAGGATGGTCCAGTGGGCAACCCACCCACTGTAGAGACTTGAGAGACTGTGGCTTTGCACTCCCCAGGATGATACAGTGGGCGAGCCACCCACTGTAGAGACTTGTGAGACTGTGGCTTTGCACTCCCCAGGATACATCAATGGGCATGGAGCCCCGTCGTGGATCTGGCTTTGCACTCATCCGGCTGAGGTGCCCCCCCTTCCCTTCCCCCTGAGGTGCCTGTAGTATTTCGGCGGGGTCTTGCCATCTTGCTCTGTCCTGTTCCTGGATCTCAGGGACCGCTTGCGTGGTGGTTGTCCGTCTGCAGGGGGTGGGGTGCTGGTGTGGTGGTCCTGTGGCGGGGCATCCTGTCCACTAGCGCCGACGGAGGTGGTGGGCAGTTCATCGTCCATGCTAGTGTCAGGGGCCCCTTGGAGTGCCACGGTGTCCCTCATGGTCTGCTGTATGTCCTTCAGCACCCCTACGATGGTGCCCAAGGCGGAGCTGATGGTCCTGAGCTCCTCCCTGAACCCCAAATACTGTTCCTCCTGCAGGCGCTGGGTCTCCTGAAACTTGACCAGGACCGTCGCCATCGTCTCCTGGGAGTGGTGGTATGCTCCCATGATGGAGGAGAGGGCCTCGTGGAGAGTGGGTTCCCTTGGCCTGTCCGCCCCCTGTCGCACAGCAGCCCTCCCAGTTCCCCTGTGTTCCTGGGCCTCCGTCCCCTGGACCGTGTGCCCACTACCACTGCCCCCAGGTCCCTGTTGTTGTTGGGGTGGTGGGTTATCCTGGGTTCCCTGTAGTGGTAGACACACAGCTGATTGACCTGTCCTGGGTACGGAGGTTTGGGCCCACTGGGTGGGTGCTGTACTGGTGTTACCAGAGGGTGGAAGGTCAGTGTTGGGCTGTGCCTGTGCAAGGGGAACCGACTGTCCGAGGCCCACGATGGTCCGGGCTGGTCATCAGGCTCCAGTAGGGCAGAGCTGCTATCGTCACTGTGGGCCTCTTCTGTGGGTGGAGTGGAGATGTCTGGACCCTCCAGTGTGGTGACGGTCCTTCGTGATCCTGCAGGGGCATAAGAGCATGATTATTGCATGTGTGTGTGTGATGGTGTGCAATGGGTGGGTGTGCATGTACCCCAGTGCAAGCAGTCCTGTGTGGGGGCTTGTGTGATGATGGTTAGGGGATTGTTCTGGGTATGTGCAGTGGGCATGCTTTCGTGATGGGTGTCCATGCTTAGTTGTGTCATGCAGGGCTTGGTGTTGGGATGAGTGGTTTGTGTTATTAGTACATTAGTGAGGAGTTTGAGTGATAGGGGAGGGGGTGAGGGTGGTGGTGTGTGATAGCATGCAGGTAGGGTGGGGGATATGATAGTTAAGATTTGACTTACCAGTGTCCATTCCTTCACCGACTCCTCCGAGGCCCTCTGGATGCATGATGGTCAAGACTTGCTCCTCCCATGTTGTTAGTTGTGGGGGAGGAGGTGTGGGTCCGCCGCCAGTCCGCTGAACCACAATGTTGTGCCTGGAGACCGTTGAACGCACCTTCCCCCGTAGGTCGTTCCACCTCTTCCTGATGTCCTCCCGATTTCTTGGGTGCTGTCCCACAGCGTTGACCCTGTCCACGATTCTGCGCCATAGCTCCATCTTCCTGGCTATGGATGTGTGCTGCACCTGTGAGCCAAATAGCTGTGGCTCTACCCGGACGATTTCCTCCACCATGACCCTGAGCTCCTCCTCGGAAAAGCGGGGGTGTCTTTGGCGTGACATGGGGTGGTGTGGGTGATGTGTTGGGTGGTGTATGTGTTGATGAGTGTGGTGATGTGTAGTGGTGTGTGGTGTTTTGTGCGTGGATGTTGTGTGGGTGATGGTGTCGTGTGCCTCTGTGTGGTGGGATTGTCTATTCTGTGCTCTCTCTCTGGCCTTTGTCAATCAGTTTTAGTCGTAGGGGTTTTTGGGTGATGTGGGTGTGTGTTTTATATTGTGTTGGGTGTGTGGGAGTGGTGTGTGTATGTGTATCAGGTGTGTGTAATTCGAATTGTCCAATGTGGCGGTGTTTTGGAGATGTGTGTATATTTTGAGTGCGGCGGTGTGTACCGCCAATGGAATACCACGGTTGAAAGACCGCCGCGTGGATTTGTGGGTCGTAATAGCATGGGTGTGTTTCTGTTGGCGTGGAGGTGCAGGTCTTGTTTTTGCCAGTTTAATACTGACCTTTGGTGTGGCGGACTTGTGTGGGTGTCTGAATTTCGGCGGATTCCGAGATGTGTGTCATAATAGCTGTGGTGGAATTCCGCGGCCCCGGCGGTGTATTGGCGGTCTTCTGCACGGCGGTAAGCGGCTTTTACCGCCAATGTTGCAATGACCACCTATGTTCTAAATTGAACGTAATTTGTTTAATGGGGTGTGGGGTGTTTATTCTGTGATTTCGAAGAGCAATATTGCATCCACTTTCTGATGGTGCATCAAGAGATAAAGGTTGTGGGGTCACTGGTTGAGATGCAAATTTTTTTGGGGTAACATTTATATACTGTTGTTTGTTGGTTTATGTTCATGATCTGATATGTAGTTAACATACTTTTCTATGTCAAAATTTTGTTCATTGTAAGAGAGGGAGATGTGTGGTGTATTGCCGCATCCCCGCATCCGAGCGCAGGCGGTCTCCACGGAGATGCCGAGTGAGAATACCTTGCGCGGTCTCCGTTGAGAAGCATACGGTCGCGGACGAGAAAGGACGGTTGGAAGGCGGACTGTGTGATGACGGTTAGGCTGTGTCGATGGCTGTGGCAAAAACGCAATAAACTTACTTTAAGGATCTTTCTTGTCCGTTATTATTAAGCACCCCATCTCACAGGACTGAATACATATTATTAGCCCTCTGACTACGGATATGAAGATGATCCCTTCCTCAGATATCATTTATTATGCATTATGTTTAATTCTAAAACTCCTCTATAACAAAACGTCTACAGCGCCTTTGTATTCCTCCAAGGAATTGTCTTTGACAAATAACAAATGTTTCATTAAATGAACTTAGATCTCCCAAACACCAGAAAAATCATGTGTATATACACTGCTGTTGTAGAGGCTAAGAATCTCCTGAAAACCCATACTATTCAAAAGAATAGCTCAGATAAGATTATCGAAATACGTGAAGATCTATTTAGTATTATAGGCAGCTATTTTAAGAGGCTGCGAGCAAATGTTCTGTAACCTCTAATAAGCAGGTCACTTGGTTCAATAGGGAATGTAGATTTATGAGGAAAGAGCTTATCCTCACTATTATGAAAGGCAACCATGATCAAGTTAGTTGATGCAGGAACATCTACACATTGGCACAGTTTAAATCCAAAAAAAACAGATGGCAGAATATGCCCCACCCTGTTAAGGTTAAAGATGATAACTTTTTTGGCCGCTAACTGTACAGGAATATAATATGGGTCACACTAGTATAGATTTTCATATGTGATCTGCAATTTGGGTAGATCACTTTACCAAATTATATAGCAATTCCCCCTGAGAATGGTACAAGAGCTAGCACTCTGGAGTATAATAGTCCTTGCAGAATTTATAAGCAATTATAACCTTATTCGAATGACACAGTCTGAGCAATCCTACATACGAAAAAAGGTAAGGCTCTATAGAGACAACCCATGTAACTGTAGGCTGATAGGGCCAACAAGTCTAATAGTTTCCAGAAAATCTGCTGTCACCAAGTGCTAAATAAATTACAAGAGTGGGTGGTCACTTATAACATGCTGACACCTTACAAGTTGGCTTCAGGAAAAATGTGACTATTGATCAGGTCTTCAAGTTCAATATAATTTACTGGAAGACAGTTATGTTAAATAACAGACACTCGTTTGTCATATTTGTTGATCTGAAATTGGTCTTTGGCCTGACAGCTCGCCCAAAACTGTGGGCTGTCCTAGGCCAGATGAGGGTTCCAAACAACATCCTATTGGTTATTATTCATATGCATGATGGAAGTTATGCTGGAGTGAGGTGGATTGTCAGGGCGAATCGACTGGGCACATCCCCATAGAGAGGGGAGTGTGGCAGGGGTATGTTATGGCACTAACGTAAATCCTTGTATATTAATAATGCCACCAGTCACCTTCACAGTTGTACTAATGACTCACCTATAGTGGCAGGTTGTGGGATGCCTGCTCTTCTCTTCGCTGATGATACTCTGTTCATTTCCAAAACATCCTGGGGAGTTCAACAACTGTCAGGAACGTTTATGACATTTTGTAATGCCTGTGGATTAGAGATTAACCCCACAAAGATTACATTTATGGCTCTTAATCCACATAAATCGTTCCGGGGCTGAATTATGCTGGGTAATTTGAGCCTGGAAAGAATAAGGGAGTTTGATTACTTGACTGTAATAATAACACCCTACATGGACTGGTCAAAGTATATTGAAAAGAGCACGCCCAAACTGCAGGAGAGCACCTCAGGGATGCTTAGATTTGATAAATATTCATCCTTCAGGCCCATTTCACCAGCATCACAGATCTGTACCTTGCAAATATTGTGTGGAGCACTTTATGAAGCATAGCTATGGGGAAATAAATAGTTAATTCAGCTATCATCTGTTGAAAATAAACTTCTGAGATCCCTTGTGGGTTTACCACAAACTATACCACTAATACCCTTGCACATTGATATAGGTATTAAACCTATTGCACAGAAAGCAGATTTGAGAGAGTTGGTATTTTCAAGCAGATTGGGGAGTATCGAAGAATTAACTGATGATCGGTCTGCATTAAAAGAGGCCATAGCTCTGGATAGCTCCAACAATATCCCCTGGCTTAACTTGACATGCTTAAAGCTAACCAGCTTGGGATTGAGGTAGCTCTGGACCAGCTGGGGTAATGCATACAAAGTATCCAAAGATTGCTCTCAGATAGGTACTGGCAAGTAGCCCTTGAACATAATTAGGCTACAAACCCATAGGAGACACTTTAGGGAAGCTTCTTAGGCTATAATTTAGGTAACAATTTGTGGACTATATCACACCACAAGGCAAATGTATTTATAATTTAGTTTCGTGACCCTACCTATTAATGGTTTCTGTGCAAAATGTTGAAACATATACAGAAAACGATCTTTGTCCAGTCTGGAAAAGGCCTATGGTTACAATGGTGCATTACGACACATATGAAGCTCCCCGAAAAGTAATGGTTAGTCCCAGTTTCAGACTTCTTGGTGTAAAGCAGTACATAGTAGCCTTGAGGATTTTAAAATCAGATACTCATGAAGTGATTGTTATTAGTCTAGTGAAGTGTTTACATGTGGTGTGGATTATTTTTAGAATGAGACTACTGGAGTGGGATTGATTTAGAAAGGGTGATATGTGTAGCTCTTTTTTAATGGTTTTTATTGAAATGGTTCTTAATTGTATCAATTTTAAAGTTTTATGACATATGTGTGTATTATTTGCTTACTGCTGTACTCTGTATGAACTATCTGCGTCTATGTTATTTTAAGGGGAAACCCCCTGGATAAACTAATTTTGATGGTGATTTAATATATTACCTTCTGGCGGTTGCAAAGGTAGTTATAGTTTGGACCCAGTTTCCATCGAAAAAAGTTTTTTGACCTGTGTATGTCTTTGGCACCATTTGACAAATTGTCACAAACGTTTCCAAAAAAAAAGTGTTCTCTAAAGTCTTGTGCATGGAATGTTTTGGGGTGATCCGTCAAGTGGAGGCAGAGAAAAAAAAGTGGGGGTGGTCAAAAAAGTTTGTTTCCTATGTTAATTCCCATAGAGTCTGCAGACTGAACTGCTGGATGGAATTTAATCAAATTTGCCAGAAACGTAACTTTTGGTCCAGAAAGTGCCCTTTTTGTTATTTGATGTAAATCTGTTCAGTAGTTTTCGAGATATTGAAGGAAATCCCAGTTTGTACATCTGGGCAGAGCCTAAGCACAGATCTCATGGTGAAACCTGATTGGCTGTCAGCACTTCAACCAGAAGGTGATGGTAGCCATCTTGGGACCAAGACACATTGAAATGCATTGTATGAATGGAAGGTTTTGAGCATCACAAAAAGAAGAACGTATAAACGGTGATAACGAATTATTTGTTATAATGTAAATCATTTGTTGATGGTACCATACTAGTTTTAAGAACTGTGATGTGTTCTAAGGTGATTTCACCCTTCTAGGAATTCATGAATCATGTTTGAGAGAAAACTGTTTTCTCATGATTTTCCCATAGAGGTTCTGGAAGGTGCTCCAGAAGCTAAAATGAGAGCGTATTTTCTGTAAATTCACACTATCTTTATCAGCCATATGAGAGTGAAGTCTGCCATTCTCAGTAAAATATCAATTCTATGTCAGGAACGGCGGCTGAGATTATGCTTCTTTCTCTCTTTAACACGTAAAACAACAACAGCCAATTGCAAAAATATAAAGTAAAAAACGACATGACCCATGAACCTCTAGTATATCGTAATCACACGGTCCAATCACTATCAACCTTCTTCTACAAAAGTAATCTTCTCCATTTTAACATTCTCTTGCTTTGCTGCTTCACAGTCAGTTAAGTGATATTATCTTTTATATGTCTTCATGCATGTGGTAGTATTCACAGAAGTTACAGCAGCGTGAGAGCGCTCTAACTGCGGAGACAACATCTCGGGTAGCAAGATACCTTTTTAGAATGCTGTGTATAATTGTAGAGGTTAATCCTGCCATTTTTTGTGACAAATGCATTTTTGCATTGTGTTGTGGGGCAAGTGCACTACTGCTTCTGTCAGAGCATCACTCCACTGATTATTAGCTTCCCCTGTGGACAAGTGTTCAGTGTTGGGAGTGCGTCTTGCCTTCCAGCCGATGGTACTATCTGCAGGCTCAAGTTGTTGAGCAGGAGTGAGACAGAGCCCTCGGAACTGACGGCCACAGTCCTCTTTCTAGTCCCTAAGGAAATGCATGCATGCACAAAGCTGCCACACATCTTCTGGATGCAGTGGCTGAATTAATCATAAGTGTCTAACAGCACTCTCCCTGCTAGTGATATATGGCACTTAAATTGCCACTCATTTGTCCTCTGGTGCTTAGACACCTTGCTCCCACTATGCCTTGGTGCACAGGAGTGTGCCCAGGGTTGTAAAATGTCATATCAAACTGTTTAGAGTTCTGAACAGGTGGCTCCCTCCATGCATTAACTAAACTTTTGCCTGCTGGTGTGAGTACTTTACTAGCTGTGACCACTGCTACCATAACTGCAGCCTAATCTGCTCTTTGTGGCCCCAACCTCAGTGAGTGATGGCCCAAAATGATCAATATGAGAATAGCTTGGAAACCTATGGCGAGAGTGAACAAGTCTCCCTAGATGAGAATTTACTAGATAATAGTGTGCAATTATAGGTTACCAAAGCTTTAGTTAAGGCCCTAGGGCCCCTCACCCAACGTTTACTGTGATTGCCCAGCAAAAAGGATGGTTACCTATCCACAAGCCTGCAGAGGACTCCCATACTATGCTTACTAAGCCTAGCAAAGGTAAATGGAAAGCAAAAGGATGGGCCTATACTGAAGCATTTGAAAAACATTCTGAGATAGTCAGAGAAGAGCATGGTTACAGTGCTTTTCAACTGCACTATGCTATTCCTGATGAATTGCCTAAATCCACTGATTGTTCGGACTCCGACTCCCATTCCAGTGTGTACAGGGATAGAGACCATGATGAGGCTGCAGGGCCCACTAAGCGAAGGCGCGCAGAACACCAAACTGAAAGCCATGTCCAAAGCAATATCAGACAAGCATTTGACAAAGAAGTCCATACAAGACTACGTGCGGAATGCCCCATGCCTGACCTAGTGGGTAAAGGGACAAAGACCCCTGAAGGTGACCCCAACATGGTCAATTCTATGAAGAAATGGCCAAAAGACCCCAAGAAGGGCATAGACAGGGCCTGGCATAACTGCCAGGATAAACCTGTGGACATCTACGGACCCATGACAAAGATTCTGGAGATGGCCTTCCTGGCCAAGGATCCCAGTGAACCCATAGATTTTTGATACTTTGGTGTGATTGGTGCAATGCAAAATATGTCAACTGGGAAACGCGAACATAGCCATCTCCCCAGAGAGTCAGCGATCCATTCTCTTGTGCATAGGCCTGAAGCTAAAGACTTAGGGGGTCATTCTGACCTCGGCGGTAAAAGGCTCTTACCGCCAGTCAGAAGTCCGCCATTCTACCGCCGCGGCCGCGGTAAACCGCCACGGGCATTCTGACCCACAACTGCCAAACCGCCAAAAACCCGACATCCACGGAAGGCCGCCTCATCAGCGGTCAGCGATAAACTGGAGATGGCCAAACCTCCACCGTCACGCCAACACAAACACGCCCATGCCATTACGACCCACAAATCCACGCGTCGGTCTTTCAACTGCGGTATTCCATTGGCGGTACACACCGGCGCGGTCAAAATGCACACACCTTTACAAAACACAGCCACATTGGACAATTCCAAATACACACACCTGATACACATACATACACCACTCCCACACATCCAATCAACTATAAAACACACACCCACATCACCCACAAAACCCCACTACTAGAATTTCGGAGAGAAGGCGAGAGAGAGAGAGAGAGAGAGCACAGCTATCGACAAACCCAACACACACAGGAACACAACACCATCACCCACACTACATCCACGCACAAAACACCACACACCACCACACACACCACACTCATCACCACAAACACCACCCCACACCACCCCATGGCACCCCAAAGACACCCCAGGTTCTCGGACCAAGAACTCAGGGTCATGGTGGAGGAAATAATAAGGATAGAGCCCCAGCTATTCGGCACACAGGTGCAGCACACCACAATAGCAAGGAAGGCGGAGCTATGGCAAAGGATCGTCGACAGGGTCAACGCTGTGGGACAGCATCCCAGAAACCGGGAAGACATCCGAAAGCGCTGGAATGACCTACGGGGGAAGGTGCGGTTGATGGTGTCAAGACACAACATCGCTGTGCAGAAGACTGGCGGCGGACCCCCACCCACTCCACCCGAATTCACAGCATGGGAGCAAGAGGTCTTGAACATCCTGCATCCTGAGGACCTCGCTGGAGTAGGCGGAGGAATGGACTCTGGTAAGTCTAATCTCAACTACTTCACCCCCCCCACCCACCAGCATGCCAACCCACACCCCCGCCCTCACCCCCAACCCCCCCAGCACACATCCTCCCTGCCAATGTCTCACCAGCACAACCCACCCACCACAACCCCAATCCCTGAATGCCACCACAAACCATGGACACCCATCACCTAAGCATGACCACTGCACATACCCATCCCCCCTCACAAACCACCCTCACAACTCCTCCCACAAGGGAATGCCAGCACTGGGGGACAAGGGCACCCACAAATCGCATGCCATGGCACACACAGAAGCAATAACCATACTCTTTTACCCCTGCAGGGCCCGAACGCCAACACACCGGCCAGGAGGGTCCAGATTTGTCCATCCCGCCCCCAGAACAGGCCCCCAGTGATGACAGCAGCTCTGTCGACCTAGAACCTGATGACCAGCCCGGACCATCGGGGACCTCTGGACAGTCGGTTCCCCACACACAGACACTGGCCACAGCAGACCCAACCCCCTCTGGGAATACCAGCACAGCTCCCACCCAGCGGGCCCATGCCTCTGTCTCGCGGACGCGTCAATCAGCGGTGTGTCCGCCACTACAGGGCACCCAGGCTGACCCACCACCCCAACAACAACAGGGACCTGGGGGCAGTGGTAGTGGGCACACCGTCCAGGGGACAGAGGCCCGGGGAAACAGGGAAACTGGGAGGGCTGCAGTGCGAGAGGGGGTTGACCGGCCTAGGGAACCCACTCTCCAAGAGGCCCTCACCACCATCATGGGAGCATACCACCACTCCCAGGAGACGATGGCGACGGTACTGGCCAGGTTCCAGGAGATCCAGGCACAGCAGGAGGAACGGTACATGGGGTTCAGAGACGAACTCAGGACCATTGGTACCGCAATGGGGACCATCGTCCTGGCCCTTAACCAGATAGTCACCACATTGCGGGACCATGTGGCACCCCAAAGGGCCCCTGTCACCAGCCCGGACGACGAACAGCCTACCACCTCCGCCGGCGCTAGTGGACAGGAGGCCCCCACACCACGACAGGCCTCCAGAACCCCACCTCCTGCTGAAGATCAACCACCCCGCAAGCGGAACCTGAGATCACACAAGAAGACAGAGTAGGATGCCAAGACCCCCGCCAGCATAAGATACCCCCTGATGTCATTCCACTGTCCCACATTGTCACCCTGTCCAACCTTGAACTGCCCCTGCTCCATCCTTCCACAGGCATATGGGCAATGCACCTGTGCTACTGAGAACTGGACTCTGCCATGGACATTACTCCACCCCCACCCATCACCGTTTTACTATCATGGACCTATACGCAGCACTTTAAATAAATCACCAATTGCACTTCAAATGTCAGGAGTCTGCTTGTATTCTTTACAAATGTATTACAGATAACGGTGCAATAATGTTCATTTACATTGTGATGACAACATACCAGTGTCAATAAGCATTAGTCCATGGGCAAACAAAGCAGAGGTCACGCTGTGGGTCATACAGCTCTGAAAAGGGAAGGGAAAGTCAAAAATCAGTGAAAAGGAACTGGGGGGAAACACAGAAAGTAGAGATGCAGGAGGCCAGAAGTAAATGTAAAATGGCGTGGGTGATTCTTACCTGTGTGCTACTGAAAATACGGTTGTATAACTGTGTCCCTGTTGTCCGTGTCGTCCCCGTCGTCTTCCTCCTCTTCACTCTCCACAGGCTCCACAGCTGCTACAACACCACCATCTGGACCATCCTCCTGCAGGAAAGGCACCTGGCGTCGCAAAGCCAGGTTGTGAAGCATACAGCAGGCCACGATGATCTGGCACACCTTCTTTGGTGAGTACATTAGGGATCCACCAGTCATATGGAGGCACCTAAACCTGGCCTTCAGGACCCCGAAGGTCGGTTCTATAATCCTCCTAGTTCGGCCATGTGCCTCATTGTACCGTTCCTCTGCCCTGGTCCGGGGATTCCTCACTGGGGTCAATAGCCAAGGCAGGTTGGGGTAACCAGAGTCACCTATTAGCCACACACGGTGTCTCTGTAGCTGTTCCATCACATAAGAGATGCTGCTATTTCGCATGACATACGCGTCATGCACTGACCCCGGGAACTTTGCATTTAGATGGGAGATTTACTGGTCAGCCAAACAGACCACCTGGACATTCATCGAATGGTAATTTTTTCTATTTCTGTACACCTGCTCATCGTCTTTTGGGGGTACTAAAGCCACATGGGTCCCATCAATGGCACCAATGATTTTGGGGATATGTCCAAGGGCATAGAAATCACCCTTCACAGTGGCCAAATCACCCTCCTCAGGGAAAACAATGTATCTCCACATTTATTTCATCAGGGCAGACAACACTCTGGACAAAACCTTAGAAAACATAGGCTGAGACATCCCTGATGACATGGCCACTGTTGTCTGAAAAGACCCACTTGCCAAAAAATGGAGTACTGACAGAACCTGCACCAGAGGGGGAATCCCTGTGGGTTGGCGGATGGGGGACATCAGGTCTGGCTCCAGCTGGGCACACAGTTCATGTATAGTGGCTCGGTCAAGTCGGTATCGAAGTATAATATGTCGTTCTTCCATTGTCGACAGGTCCACCAGTGGTCGGTACACGGGAGGATTCATCCTTCTCCTCGCAAGTCCCAGCGGACGGTGCCTAGGAAGGACAACATGGAGCACAGAGTCAAGCAACCCACAGGTTCGTTCACACAGCTTGCACAGTACACGAATCGCTATGCATTGAATGGCTTGTATGAGTGGCAATGCAAGGCCTAGGCATGTGTGACGCAGTAGAAATTAAGATACGGGGGCCCTTGAAATGGCGGCTGCCTGACCTGTGAAGTGTGACAGTGGGATGTGAGGTCACTGCGCTGGCGTGGCACACCGTGGCGGTAGGCGGTCGAAGACCGCGGCGCAAAGCAGCATTGGTTAACATTGAACCCTATGGGTCTCAGTAGCCAATGACGATGTGCGCCGGCGGTCGCGGTACGCACCGCCGCGGTACGCACCGCCGCGGGCGTGACCGCCATTTTCTATCTGATTAATCACTCGAGACCTGATCATCCACAGGAGAGGACCTATACTGCAAGTGCTGCTGTGACCTCGGTCTGGAAGAGACAATGGCTGCTGCGACTGGGGAAAGGGCCCCTGCCTTCACTTCAGAAGAGTTGGAGAAACTTGTGGATGGGGTCCTGCCCCAGTATGCGCTACTCTACGGTCCTCCAGACCAACAGGTAAGTCCACTGGGTGCACGTTGAATGGGCTATGCCTGGGTTGTGTATGGTGGATGTAAGATGGTGGGGTGGGGAGCGAATGAGGAGTGCAAGGCACGACAGAAGAGAGCATGTGCCACATGGCAGGGTTGGGGGGGGGGGGCAATCATATCTAACATTCAGAAAATGTTGAAATTTTCTTTCCCACCCTGTACATGTCAAATAGGTCAGCGCCCATCAGAAAGTCGACATTTGGCGTGCCATCGCCAAGGAAGTCCGGGACCTAGGGGTCCACAACAGACGGGGCACCCACTGCCGAAAGAGGTGGGAGGACATCCGCCGTGGGACCAGGAAGAACGCCGAGTCACTGCTGGGGATGGCCTCCCAACGTAGGAGGGGTGCCAGTCGTACCTTGACCCCCCTGATGTCCCGGATCCTGGCGGTGGCCTACCCCGATTTGGATGGGCGCGTGAGGACATCACAGCAGACACAAGGGGGTGAGTACCAGCACATTCTGCTATCTTTACACACAGTGGAGGCGTCTGGGTGGGGGAGGAGGGCTGTGGGTGACATTAGGCCAGGGCGCTTTCTGTAGTGTAGTCCCCTCCTTTAGGCATGGCCCTGTGCCCCCGCCTCCAACCTCTGTAGGGTGCCAAGTACAGCAATCCATGGTCCAGCATCACCCATGTGCGCATTTGTTGTCCATAGACCTGTTGGCCTAGTCACAAGTACTGAGTAGTGTACCCCGATTGCGCGGCGTAGTGCATGAGGCTCCTGTGTCTGTCCTCTCCGCCAACGGTGTTGGCAATGCATGCACTCAACCTGTTTTTATTTCTCCCCCCACCCTTTTTCTTTATCTTCTTGTGCATGTGTGGATTAGCATCATCATGCGGAGGAGAATTGGTATCGGAGCACGAGGGAGCTGCAAGTCACAAGGCCCCGGTGGGCCATGGTACCGACACCGAGGTCACCAGTGATACGGAGGGTGAGGGGAGCACCACAACGGGGACCCGTGGTGACACCAGCGACACCGACACGTCCTCGGAAGGGAGCTCCCTAGCGGTGGCGGCAACATCCGGGCCCCCCGCCTCTACAGGTACAGCCGCCACCCAGCGCACCAGCTCCGCCCTCCCAGCAGCCCCTCAGCCTTCGCTCCGTGCCCGCTCGCCCAACAAGGCGGGCATCTCCTTCGCCCCAGGCACCTCAGGCCCTGCCCCTGTTACCCCTGCTGCCCTCAGTGAGGAGGTCATTGACCTCCTACAGACCATCATTGTTGGGCAATCTACCCTTTTGAATGCCATCCAGGGGGTAGAGAGGTAGGTGCATCGGAGCAATGCATACCTGGAGGGCATTCATTCGGGTCAGGCTGCCCATCAACGATCGTTCAATGCTCTGGCCTCAGCACTGACGGCAGCCATTGTCCCTGTTTCCAGCCTCCCTCTTCTGACTGCCTCCACCCTGTCTCTGTCTCCTGTTCCTCAGCCTATCCCATCCACACCATCAGACCAGCCTGCACACACCTCAACACCCAAGGGCAGCTCATCCATACATAAGCACCACAGATCACACAAGCATTCACCCAAGCAACACCCAGATGCAGACATGCCAACAGTCACTACCACCCCTGTGTCCCCCTCCTCCTCGTCTCCCTCCTCCCTCCCTGTGACGTCTCCACTCACACCTGCATGCACACCACCATCAGCCAGTACTTCCCTCACCAGCACACCCTCCAGTACAGTCCGCACACGTGCAGTCACCACCCCCACTGCCATTTACACGTCCCCTGTGTCCTCTCCCACTGTGTCTGTCACCCCCTCTTCCAAGACACACAAACGCAGGCAGCCACCCACCCAACAGCCATCCACCTCACGCCAGCCTCCGTCACAAGCACCTGCACCCAAAGACAGCACACCTGACTCTCCTACAACCACATCCTCTTCCTCCACTCCCATACCCACTACACCTACCCTTTACATTGGTCCTAAAAAACTTTACCTCTCCAAACATAACCTCTTTGCCCCACTTGACCCACCCCCTCCATCTGCTAAGAGTCCCAAGAGCACCTCAGCCACCACCAGCCCTGCTTCAAGTGTCAGCATTGTGCACGGGTTTTGGAGTCCACCCTTTCCCAGCACTGATACATCGGCCAGCAGCAAGGGGACAGCCACCCCCCCCCTGGAAAGAGGACCCGTAAAATCAAGGTCCGCCGCGAGAAGACTGACACGGCTGCCCCCAAGGATCAAAGTCCTGGGCCGTCACCTCCCACAACATCCAGGGGAGGCAAGGGCCAGAGAGCCTCATCGAAGGAGGGCAAGGGCAGCAGGGCGGAGAAGACAGCCAGCAGGGGCGCGAACCAGGAGGGACCCACAAGCCCCATCCCGGGTGTGAGGGAGGACACCCACGGGCCCAGGACTCCGTCACAGAAGGGTCCAGCAACTGCACGGTCGGAGGGCGACTAAGCAGGGAGTCCTGGCCAGGTCTGGCTCCCTTGATTGACTGGACAAGGACTGCTGAAGAGGGCCCGCCGGGCAGCAAGGCACCGCTGAAGAGGGCCCCGCCGGGCAGCAAGGCACCGCTGAAGAGGGCCCCGCCGGGCAGCAAGGCACCGCTGAAGAGGGCCCCGCCGGGCAGCAAGGCACCGCTGAAGAGGGCCCCGCTGGGCAGCAAGGCACCGCTGAAGAGGACCCCGCCGGGCAGCAAGGCAGCGCTGAAGAGGGCCCCGCCAGGCAGAAAGGCACCGCTCCGATGGGCCCCGCTGTCTCGTGCACCGCTCCGCTGGGCCCTTCCTGTCAAGCACTGCTCCGCTGGGCCCTTCCTGTCAAGCACCGCTCCGCTGGGCCCCGCCGTCTCAAGCACCGCTCCGCTGGGCCTCGCAGTCTCAAGCACCACTCCGCTGGGCCCTTCCTGTCAAGCACCGCTCCGCTGGGCCTCGCAGTCTCAAGCACCGCTCCGCTGGGCCTTGCAGTCTCAAGCACCGCTCCGCTGGGCCCTTCCTGTCAAGCACCGCTCCGCTGGGCCTCGCCGTCTCAA